>NC_053490.1:533622446-533822446 GCF_905171775.1 Rana temporaria | reverse complement strand
GATCAGTGTTCCGTCACTAGGCAGAACAGGGAAATTACGTGTTTGCACTGGCATCTCCCCGTTCTGCTGCTCCATGACACGATCGCGGGACACCGGCGGACATCGAGTCCGTGGGATCCGCGATTACACTCACGGAGCTTGCGGCGGGGCGCCCATAATGCCGCATCTTAAAGGTGACATACCGGTACGTTAATCTGCCTGTACGTGCCATTCTGCCGACGTATATCGGCGTGAGCCGGTTAAAAAAAAACAAAAAAACTTTACAACCCCTTTTACTTACCTTGTAAGACGGCTTTGCAAAATTTAAGCTTATCATGAGTGAAAACAATGGTTCACCTGAAATTACGAGGCTTTCATTATGATCCTCTGGCTTATCTATGTTGAGTCGCTGAATCGGGTATTTGGTATGCAGATAAGTTACTTTAGGTGCCCCCCCCCCCCCCCCCGATGAGATTCACCCTCTTTTATTTGCCCCGGTGGCTGTTTGAGGGAGAATCGTTTTTTAGGGCTTTGTAACATTGCATGCTTCACTGTGAATATTGATGGGCTCATTATGAGCAAGAGATGTGCTGGAGATCTCCACCTGTCTCCTCAATGGGACATGGGCTACAGAAACCATCTGACATTGGCTCCAACCATCCTCTACTCTTTTCAAAAGAAAAGTTTTGGTTAGACATAGACTTTAAACCAAAAATGTGTTCAGGCAAAATATTCGTAGACCTTTTTGTTTTATAGGCTCATACCTTCAGGTGATTGGACACTGGCAAAGCCTTCGAGGACACGCCTCCCCTATAACCCTACACAACTCTGAGTTTTTTGCTAGTGTCCTAAGGTGTTGGACCTTTTCTCCCTTGCGGAGAAATCACTCTTCGCTTAACTAGTTATTTTATTTTCTGGATTCTTCAATTCAGAGATCTCGTTCGCTGTTGCGTTATACTACAGCGGAAGCAGTGCATTTGGATGAGCAGAACCTTGGTAAAACCTTGGGAACCATACCTGGACCCTACACTGTGGGGACGCCATGTTGCTTAGGGCAATAGATCCTGTATGGGCGCTCACCTTGAGTTATAGGCTCATACCTTCAGGTAATTGGACACTTCAGCTTCTTGAGGACATGCCTTGCCTCTAACTCTACCTGATGCTGTTAGTCCTCAGTTTTTTGCTAGTGTCCTAAGGGGTTGGACCTCTTCTCCCTTGCGGAGATATCACTTCAGCTTAACTATTTTATTTAATTATTTTAATTATTCAATCAACTCTTTCACTGTTGCCTTACACAAAAGGAAGAAGCAGTGTTTCTCTTTCGTTCATAGACGGACACAGCCTTCATTGACCTTAGGGTTATGCTTCTTCCTACCAGGAGATTTAGGCAGAATTCTACAGCACTTAAGGTGTTAAAAACTTTCCTTCATGCTGCTCCTCCCAGGGGGCGTGGCTCCCCCAGGCATAACCCACACCCTGCTTTAGCAGCCTCAGTTTGTTTTCTGCCTAACGACAGGAGGTCAAGGCTATCTCTGGAGTTCCTGGACTCTGGAGTTTTTTTCTGGCGATTTTTCTCGCTTTTTTTATTATTCCTGCATTTTTGAATCCTGCGATTCTTCTATCAACAGCCGACTGGGTGACAGGCTGGGTCCTCGACTCTTGTAGTCCCCCCATGTTCGGCCTTCGAGCGTGTGCCGGCCCTCAGCTCAGCTTTGGGACGTCCACGACAGGCCCCATTGCTCCAGGGGCGGCCGGGGAACTTTGGTTCTAGGGCACACATATGACCGGTCTCTATGGCTTTGTCACAGTGTGTCTGGCCGACAGCCATGCCGTTTACGGACGTTGGTTCTGTCTGGGATACCTCCAGCCGTGTAGTCGCAGGACGGGTAAGTAGTGGCCCCTTACTCAGGTAAGTGGTCTGGCTGGTGGTTTCCCTGGGGAGGTCGACTGAGGGTCCGCCCTGCTTTCCTCTCTCCCCTTCCTCTCCCTCCTTCCCCTGACTGGGTAGTGGCTGTGAAGGGGGGCCTCCTGGGTTTTCTTTGTTACCACCGGAGCCCGTGTGTTGTTAGGGGGACTGTGTTGTTACTCTGGGGGGTGCTGCTGTGTGCTGCTGTGTTCTATGAGGTAATTTTTACCTCAGACAGCGGCCGTCTTGGAAATCTCCTTGGTAACGCTGTGATTCTTTTCTGAGGTAACAGACAAAGCAGTCAGTGCTGCTGTGTTCTATGAGGTAATTTTTACCTCAGACAGCGGCCGTCTTGGAAATCTCCTTGGTAACGATGTGATTCTTCCCTGAGATGACTCGGCACAGCCTCTGGTCAGTTTTAGTGCTGTTACAGTTTTAGTGCTGTGAATCTTCCATGAGGTGAATACACATCACAGTCAGCACATCAGAGCACACCTGAGGTTTTTCAGCTCCCTCTGCAGCTGGGTGGGGTGGTGAATACCGGGGGCCCCCATGCTCTGCAATAGCAGCAAGGAGGTGACCAGTGGGGTTTTTTTGTCCTGCCTTGCAGGGTGGGTGACTCAGCGCTGACACTATGGAACTCAAGCTATGCCTGAGTTAACCCTTAACATCCCTCCCCCTGCCACATCTGTTATGTTGGCTGTCCTGGGTTTCTTGCCAGGTTTGAAGCAGCTAGTGCCCGGATGGGGGGTAAAAAAGCGCCCCCTCCCTGAAGCCTGCTTCTGGGGATGACACAGAATCGCTGTTTTTTTCTGGTTCTGTTATGTCAGAGGCTGCGGGTTTTAACCCTTATGGATAGTGAGGATGACTCTGCTGCAGTCAGTTGCTGGCAAGAATTTGTTGGAGCTCTTGTTTCTGCGGTGCGTGAGGCTCTAAAAATTGAGGATGTGGCGGAGACACCTCCGTGTCAGTACCAGCAGACTACCACGCATCGCTGAAGTGTTTCCTTGTGTTCCTTATTTGGACTATATGTTATACAAGGAATGGGATGCACCGCAAAAAGTTTGTCAAAAAACTTTGCAACCCGTTACCCCCTTGAGGGGGGCTTTAAAAAAAAAAAAAAAAAAAAGAAAAAAGTAGGTCTCTCCTCCGCCAGTGGACCCCCCTGTGTCCAGACTGCGCAAGGCCACCACATTGCCTGTGGAAGGGGCTCCTGCATTTCAGGATCCCGCTGATAGGAGAGTGGAGGCCGTGGCCCGCTCCCTATTCACGGTGGTGGGTTCGGCGGTGAGGCCGGCTCTGGCCGGGGCCCTGGCAGGCCCCGACTAAAAGGGCGAAGCTCCTGCTGCAGGAGCTGGAAGAAGGACCTCTAAGGTGGCCTTGGTGATCACCGTTAAGGGTGAACGGTCCTTTTGGGTCTTCCCTGACTGGCATCATTGAGGATGCCACAGGTGGTAAGCGCATGCTGTTCCCACGGTTTGGGAAGGGCTAGGGACCTCGCCCTGTGCAAGGACCCTCCTTGCCTACCTCCGAGCGTTTTTTCGCTCGCCCTGTGCGGTGGGGGTAGGTCTACATGGTGCTTGAATCCCCGCTGCGGGGTAGCAGCGCACCGGATACCGCATGCCTAACAAGTCTGCGGACATACCTGCTTCCGCCTGAAGGTCTGCTCCCGCCCGTGTCTCGGGTGGGAGACTGGCTTCGCATTGCGAAGTGTTTTCCTTGGGGTACAAGATTGAGTTTCTCTCTTGTCTGCCAAACAGGTTTTTTCCCTCCGGCTTCTGGCCTCCTCCGGTTCGCCGGTTGACTCCGTCAGGGGCTGTCCAGGATCTTCTGGTCAGGGGAGTGATTGTGCCAGTTCCCTCGTTGGAACGGTCTCGGGAATTTACTCCATTCTGTTTGTGTCCCCATGGAGGATGGGGCCCGGTCGATCCTGGGCCTCAAGTCCCTCGTTTTGTTTTGTCAGGTTTTTCTGGCATCCTTGGATGTCATGAACGTGTACCTGCATATCCTCAAACCACCAGAGATTCTGTGCTTTGCGGTCGGGGGGGACCATTTTCAATGGTGTCCTTCCCATTCGGCGGGTTTTCGCCAAGGTGCTCGTACCGATACTGGCCCGGCTGTGACAGCGGGGGTTTGTTATCATGGGATGTCTGGACGACATTCTCCTACGAGCTTCTTCGAGCTCTGCATTGGTGGAGCCGTGTCTATCACGTGTCAGGCTCTCCGAGTGTTCGGCTGGTTTCTGGATTGTCCTGAAATCAGGGTTGATTCCGTCTCAGGGATACCTGAGACTGGTCCTGGATTCCTCCGGGGCAGGAGTGTTTTTCTCCTAGCGGAAAAACTTCAGACTCTGCTATCTGCTGTGCAGCAGTTGCCGACCCAGAAGCGGTCATCTCTGCGATTCTGCAGGAAGGTTCTGGGTCAGTTGGTAGCCTCTTTCGAGGCGGTTCTGTATGCCCAATTCCACGCCAGGGTACTACGGAGGGAACTGCTGTCACGATGGGACTAGCTTCCGTCATCTCTGGATTACCAGATTCAGTTGAGTCATCTGATCATGTCTCCCCTGGTATGGTGGCTGGCGTTTCCGGTGCTTCGGGCCGGAAAGTCATTTTTCTGCAGGCCACTGGACAGTGGTCACGACGGATGCCAGCCTCTCCGGTTGGGGAGGGGCGCTTGGGGCACCCAGTCAGCCCAGGGGCACTGGACTCAGGTGGAGTCCTGCCTACTGATCAACGTTCTGGAGCTCCGAGCAATCAAGCTTTGCCTTACCAGGTGGTCCCTGGATCTACAGGGCCGACCGGTCAGGATCCTGTCCGATAACACCACGTCCGTGGCGTAGGTTGATCATCAGGGAGGCACACGGAGTTCTGTTGCAGCGACGGGGGTCGCGCGCATCCTTTCGGTGGGCCGAAGGGTCCGTTCCGGCTCTATCGGCCGGGTACATTCCGGGAATACGGAATTGGCTAGCCGACTACCTAAGTCGCACTGCACTGGCCCAAGGAGAGTGGTCTCTCCACCCGCAGGTGTTTCGGGGTCTGTGCCGAAAGTGGGGCACTCCGGACGTGGACCTTCTAGCGTCCCGTCTCTATATCGGTAGGTGCCACGGTTCGTGACCAGGTTTAAGGACCCGTGGGCGGACGCGTCAGGCGCGTTGGTGGCTCCTTGGGGTCGCTGTCGCCTACTTTACACCTTCCCTCCTCGGAAGCTTCTTCCTCGCCTGCTGCGCAGAGTAGAAGCTGTAGGGATTCTATCGGTCCTGATTGCCCCAGATTGGCCGCGTCGCTTCTGGTACGCGGACCAGGTGCGTCTGCTGGCAGACGCCCCCTAGCGTCTTCCCCTGGGAATTGATTTTCTGTTACAGGGTCCAATCTTCCACCCTGTTTCACAGCCACCGGCCTTAGCGGCGTGGCTGTTGAGAGCCAGGGGCTTAAGGACCGAGGCCTATTGGGCTCGGTGGTCTCTACCGTGCTGCCTGCACGGAGGTCTACCTCACGTAGGTTTTTTCCTCATACATGGAAGGCCTACTTCTCTGTGTGTGGGGAGATGAACTGGCACTCTCGCACATGCGTTGTGTACAGGATTCTGCTGTCTTTGCAGCAGGGAGTGGTTCAGGCTCTCGCCTTGCGTACGGTTAGGAGCCAGATTTCTGCTCTGGCTGTTTTTTTACTTGCAGCGACCCTTGGCATAGCACTCCTGGGTGCGTGCGTTGGGTCAGGGGGTCTGGCAGGTGGCCCCTCCGGTGCGCCCTCCATTACCCCCATGGGACTTGAATTTAGTCCTTTCAGTGCTTCGGGATGCTCCCTTTGAGGACATTCGGGAGGTTTTTTGTTTTATTGTCACAAAAGGTGATTTTATTTCTGGTAGCAATTACCTCGATCAGACGGGTGTCTGTCTGTTCTGGTGGCCTTGTCTTGCAAGGCTCCCTGCTTGGTCATCCGTAAGGATGAGGTGGTGCTGCGGCCGCAGCCGTTTTTCTCCCTAAGGTCGTTTCGGCTTTTCACTTGGATGTGGACATTGTTCTTCCATCCTTGTGTCCTCAGCCGAAGAACCCGAAGGAGGCCACTTTACATTCTTTGGATGTGGTTCGGGCCCTTCGAGTTTACTTGTCGGCGACAGCTCCGTTCCGGATGTCGGACTCGCTGTTCGTGTCTGTGTCCGGTCCCAGTAAGGGCCTGGCAGTTTCGTCGGCCACCATTTCCAGGTGGATCCGACGGATTGTGCTTCAGGCCTATGCCCTGAAGGGCGGGCGCCCCCCTTTCGGGTCATGGCGCATTCGACCAGGGCGATCGGGGCCTCTTGGGCTTTCCGACACCAAGCCTCTGTGTTACTGGTGTGTAAGGCTGCGACCTGGTCGTCGGTCCACGCTTTTTCAAAGTTTTATATGGTGGATGTGAGTGCATCTTCGGATGCCTCCATTGGCCGCAGGGTGTTACAGGCGGCAGTTTAAGGTTGGAGTTCCTCCGTTGAGTAACTCCGGTTTTTGTTTGGGGTGTAACCTGTTTTTGCTGTGTTATTTTTCCCACCCCTCGAATTTTTTTGACACTGCTTGGGGACGTCCCTAAGGTCAATGAAGGCTGTGTCCGTCTATGAACGAAAGAGAAAAAAGGATTTTTGTACTCACCGTAAAATCCATTTCTCTGAGTTCATAGACGGACACAGCACCCACCCCTCCTTTGTTTGTACTGCTTGTTACGAACTGAGGCTGCTAAAGCAGGGTGTGGGTTATGCCTGGGGGAGCCACGCCCCCTGGGAGGAGCAGCATGAAGGAAAGTTTTTAACACCTTAAGTGCTGTAGAATTCTGCCTAAATCTCCTGGTAGGAAGAAGCATAACCCTAAGGTCAATGAAGGCTGTGTCCGTCTATGAACTCAGAGAAATGGATTTTACGGTGAGTACAAAAATCCTTTTTTTTGGATGGTCACAACCTTTGGAGCCATATCTGGACCCCACACTGTAGGAACGCCATGTTGCTTAGGGAACAGGATCCTGTAAGGGCACTCATGTCGGGTCATAGGCTTGTACCTTCAGATGGTTGGACACTGGCAAAGCTTTTTGAGGACAGGCCTCCGCTCTAACCCTACCAGACTCTGTGACTCCTCAGTTTTTTGCTAGTGTCCTAAGGTGTTGGACTTCTCCCTTGCCGAGACATCACTTTAGGTTAACTAGTTGATTTTATTTTTGGATTCTTCAATCAACTCTTCAACCATCTCTTTCACTGTTGCCTTCTACTACAATAGAAGCAGTGCATTCTGATTGGCACAACCTTGGTGAAACCTTGGGAGCAATACCCAGATCCCACACTTTAGGGACACCATGTTGCTTGGGGCACTGGATTCAGTAAGGGCGCTCATGTTGGATTATAGGCTCATACCTTCAGATGGTTGGACACTGGCAAAGCTTCTTAAGGCCTTCCCCCGCCTCTAACTTTACCTGATGCTGTTAGTCCTCACTTTTTTGCTAGTGTCCTAAAGGGTTAGACCTCTTCTCCCTTGCAGAGATATCGCTTCAGCGTAACTAGTTTATTTTTTTAATTCTTCAATCAACTATCTCTTTCACTGTTGCCCTACACTACATCAGAAGTGGTGCATTTTAGATGGGCAAAACCTTGGGAGCCATATCTGGACCCAACACTATATTGCTTAGGGCACAGGATCCTGTAAGGGCACTCACGTTGGATTATAGGCTTGTACCTTCAGATGGTTGGACACTGGCAAAGCTTTTTGAGGACAGGCTCTAACCCTACCTGACTCTGAGTGCTCGTTTTTTTGCTAGTGTCCGAACGTATTGGACTTCTCCTTTGCCGAGACATCACTTTAGGTTAACTAGTTGATTTTATTTTTGGATTCTTCAATCAACTCTTCAACCATCTCTTTCACTGTTGCCTTCTATTACAATAGAGGCAGTGCATTCTGATTCTGATTTACCAACAACCTTGGTAAAACCTTGGAAGCCATACCCGGACCCCACACTCTGGGGACACCATGTTGCTTGGGGCACTGGATCCTTCAACATGCTTCAATGGTGCTTTGATGATGATGCTTTTTTGAAGCTTGGCAAATACCCTATGTGTGTGTTGATTTTCCATTTGTTTAAAGAGGTCCAGTATAACCTCCAGCTCGGTACAAGCAATAGTGGAAATCCGGACAGCTGCACTCCAGTAAAAAATGTCTTTATTGAATAAAATCAGTCTATACAGCAATCAAGCGGACAGGATTCCAGCATACATTTGCCCGCCGGGCCTTTTTCCAGCGGGCAAATATTTCTGGACTTGTTTTAAAACAGCCCGCTGAAATCCTGCCCGCTCGGACATGTTCGGTCGTCTGTACAGACCTACCGTACATGTCCGAGCGCCCGCCATCCCTCGCATGCGTCGAATGACTTCGACGCATGCGTGGAAGCATTGAACTGGCAGGGACGCGGCGACGGCGCGGACACGCCCTGCGTATTGTTTATGATTTCCGTATGATGGTGAGTACAGCCACCATACAGAAATCCCCGGGCAGACATGTACGGTGAAAACGGTCCGGCGGACCGGTTTCATCGTACATGTTTGGTCGTCTGTACGCGGCCTTAGGAGGAAGTCCTGTGTCTCTCAACCAGGGACCCCACACTCTTTCAAACCTTTTGTGATTCCCTTGTTTGATGAAGGCCACTCTCTCACTCTCAATCAGCGTATTGATGGTTTCGATCCAATTTCTAGCAGATGGGGGGCAATGCGCCTGCCATCGCTGTGCGATTAATTTGGTGCCTGAAATAGGCCTTGCAATATGCCTTCCAGTGTTCCCGGTGGAACTCTATGATCTTCCATGTCCCCTAGGAGATAGGTTCTAGCATCTGGCTCTAGGGAGGTCTTAAAGATATTATTAAGTTTGTTGATGACTTCTGCCCAATACCTGAAGAGCTTGGGACATCTCCAGAACATATGGACAAGGTCACCTGTAGCCTTACTCAAACCATCTTTGCCTGATATACCAACTTTTATCTACAGAAAAGCTCCATCTTTTGGGGATCAGGTGATCAAAAAAGTTCTAGGTCAACCCAAATCCTTACAAATGTTTTGGGACCAAACAGGGTTCCATGCATGCCGACGATGCAAGGCGTGCCAGCAGGTAACAACTCATTTACGAGGCCTTGCCAGCTTCATTTCAACAGCTAATGGTAAATAAAAGAATGCATAACATGTGCCTCCACTCACGTAGTATACGCTTTGGAGTGCCCTTGTGGTTTGATGTACATAGGCCGTACCAAACACACCTTAGGGAAGAGAGTGTCAGAACACATTTACAACCTCAAGACAGGCTATAGGGAACATAGCGTGTCTTTACATTTCCGTGAAAAACATGACCGTAACCCCATTGGGCTTAAATTTTGGGGAGTGGATAAAATACACCCTAAATGTGGAGGGGTGCTAATATGGTACGGGAAATTTCTAAGTCCGAAACCAAATGGATTTATTTAACTAATACCCTTAGCCCTAAGGGGTTGAATATCGAACTAGACCTCAATTGCTTTATTAGCAATCATTAAATGATAAATATTTAGATAGTAAAAGCATAAAATTACTCTATAATTGAACAATTAATGAATCAGTCTCAAACAAAACTTGTACCTAATAAGGAGGTTCTTAATACTCCGTCTATTAGGTTTCTTATTAGGTATTATGTGGTCACTTATGCGGTTTGAATATCACGTTGTGCTGGATTTCGTATGATAGGCACTGATAAGTGATGGAATAGAGCCACTACGTAAGGGATCAGTATGATGAATATATATTCATAAGCATTTGATGTCTATCTAAATGCCACCAAGAGATGAGTAGAAGAATGGCATAGGTAGACCTCTGTGCTGTTGCAGTAAATGATGTCAGAGCTTTTAAATCAATACATATATTTTTATATTAGTTATGTTTTTATATGGACGCAATGTCCCTGTAATGGATTGGAGGACTTTTGTCATTTGAATGAGTGTAGTTTAGATACACTGTTTCAAACGTAACAAGGCTCAACGTTAGCCGTGTGGGGGGGGGCTTTATTCTGAATTTGTACCTAGAAAATACTGAGAATTAAGCTCTGATACCCATACAGTTTAACTTCTGATGTTAAGAGCATGTACTATTAGCGATGGACACTGGGGGCGCATGGTGCAGGTCAGACTATCTTGCTTAGTGAGCCTGTTTCTATGATTGTAGCTGCTAAGTACCAATGAAGTTTACTCTGCGTAAGTACGTCTGTCTCTGTAGAAGCATGAGACCGCGTCGCATCGCTTAGCAACACAGTAGCCGGCGTCACGTTAAGGGTGGGCGGCTCAGCCTCGCGATGTCTTATATAGGTTTGATTCACGACACGTGGCAATGCCCTCTGAAGATGTGTAACCAATCACGAAACGCGTCAGAGCGTGACCATGTGATTTAACAGTCCAATCAGGTGAGCGGGATCCCAGGACTCACGGCGTCAGGGAAAGGGATATCCTCATGATCGTCTTAATAGTGAGAGGTGCTCATCTGGTATATTGTGACAAGCGCCATGTACTTTTTAATCTTGTAAGCATATTCATTTTAGAGTGTTTCCTCATATATTTAAAACGGTTTTACACTATGTGGAGTCTCCCTCTTATTCTTTTATGACCGCACTGCTGCATGTCCCCTATGAGAACCATCCGTGTACACCAGGAACTTGCTGAATAACTGAGGAGAGATCTGACCAGACTCCAGCATACTCTTGAGAGGCATCCACTGATCAACAACCTGGTTTACAGGCTTTATGATGTCTACAATCTGGTGAGTCAGGTCCCTACTGGGATACCAGCGAGTCAATAAAAGTGTCATAATAACACTGCAACTGCTGAAGACATACATTCCTTTTTTCTTTTTAGGATTGTTATATGGACTTTTAGGGCCAGATTCTTAAAAGGCTTACGACGGCGCAACGCCATTTGCGCCGTCATAAGTCCTAATCTGGCCCGGCGTATCTATGCGACTGATTCTTAGAATCAGTTATGCATAGATATCGCTTAGATCTGACAGGCGTAAGGCTCTTACGCTGTCAGATCTTAGATGCAATTTTTTTCCCCGCCGCTAGGTGTTGCCTCGTCGTTTTCCCCGTCGTCTATGCAAATTAGCTATTTATGGCGATTCCCGAACGTACACGCGGACGACGCAATGAATTTACGATGTTTCCCTAAGCGTAAACTTGCCCCTGCTATATGAGGGGCAAGTTTACGAAGGTCCGTCGTAAGCCATGTTAAGTATAGCGTCGGGTCAGCGTCGTCTTTTTCCGTTGTTTACGTCGCGAATACGAATTTACGTCAATGACGCTCACGTCGGCGTCATTGACGTTTTCTGTCGTGAGCTGGAGCATGCGCACCGGGCTATTTTTATGCCCGGCGCATGCGCGGTTCGATCGTCGCGGGGGCGCGCTTAACTTAAATACAAGCCGTCCCCTTTGAATTACGCGGCCTTACGCCGGGCCATTTACACTACGCCGCCGCAAATTATGGAGCAAGTGCTTGGAGAATACGGCACTTGCTCCAGTAATTTGCGGCGGCGTAGTGTAAATGGCTTACGCTACGCCGCCGCAGATTCTACCAGAATCTGGCCCTTAGTAATCTGCAGAAAGTATTTTGGAAAGTGCATCCTTGTTTATGTTTTTTCGGGATACTTCAGTGAGGACTTATCAGAATTGTGCGGCATTTCACATATCTGTCTCCTCTATGCCTTTAGTAATTTTTACTTAATATTAGAGGTTTTTATGTAGCCGCATATAGTAACATATTACACTTTTGAGCTCAATTTTAGCGCTGTTAGTATTTTATTGTTTCTAGTGAGACATCATTGGGTAATGGAATACATTTTATTTTAATTTATCATTGTGCTAAGAATGAAAAACATTTCACTGAATCCACATGCTATTAATGAACACACATGTTCTAGTACTGGATACATACAATAAAACCTTGGTTTAAGAGCGTTTTGCAAGACAAGCTAATTTTGACTTGATATACAAGCGATGTCTTGATATACAAGCAATGTCTTGATATACAAGTAGCGCCATGTCCCAACTGAGTATAAAATAGAAGAGAGGCGCCTCTAAGTGTAGTAATATGGTTACATTTAATGAAGGTACAACATTTAGAAACTTGCATAGTTGATGATTAAAACAGAAACATCTAAGTATGCTGGGATCCGGGGGAAAAGCTGTCCACATAGACCGTCCTCCTCACTGCCATCAAATTTGTCCCTTCCACGAGCGGTTCAAGCCTCGCTTTCGGATCGCTCTATTGCAGGGTAGTCTTCCCAGTTACGATTGCAGACTGACAGCGGTGAGAGGCGGCGGTGAGGAGGACGGTCTATGTGGATCACTTTTCCCCCGGATGCCTGCATACTTATATGTGTCTCTTTTATTTATCAACCATGTGAATTGCTAAATGTTGTACCTTCATTAAATGTAACCATATTACACTTAGAGGCGCCTCTCTTCTCTTTTATACTCTGGAGCTCCTGCTGGATTTTGCTTGTAATCCCCTTGTGGAGGCTTCCATTTGTGGAGGACATTTTATGGTTACACAACCCATCACATTGCTATAATCTTTTTATAGGGACTATAAAGTGAAGGACTTATGAATAAATGGTTGTGGAACGAATCATTTGAGTTTCCATTATTTCTTAGGGGAAAATTTGCTTTGATATACAAGTGCTTTGGATTACAAGCATGTTTCCGGAAGGAATTATGCTCACAATCCGAGGTTTTACTGTATTGGTAATATTCTTATTCCATAAGCCGTCACACACACTTTACTTTTCTAACACCTTTATTTTTACTAATTCAGTTTATTACATACAGTTAGCCTATGCATTAGTCTTTTTTTTTCTGTTCAACCATCGGATTCAACTTGGTGTGGACGGAGGAATCACTTTCGCTTAGTTATTGTATTTTGAAACTTCCCCGCCATCAGAACAAACTAATCTACACTGCCAGACGATATAAAATAACCGAACAAGGGACAGAAGTTTAGTGATATAACATAATAAACAACGTGTTATCTACAGTAATATCCATCCAGAGTCTGAAGCTCAAAATCCTGAGTAATGAGAAATGAGGTAAACAATCAGTTGTGTTCAAGCAAACCCTCCATGCAAAAACACAAAACAAGCGCTTTTGGAAGAAAGAAACTAATAGGCGATTCAATGAGCCAAAAATACAAACTAGCCACTCTAAATGACTGCAGCTGCTGCCATTATAACTTGGTTCACGGACCAGTTTAACACATCAATATCTGGGTGAAAAAATTAAAAAAAACTGAATATGTCAGAATTATATCACAATTAACCAGGCAGCGCTGGACATATGCAACATTTAGACTTTAACCAAATAAATATATAAATATTGTCCTTGAAATAGAAAAGTTCTTAAATGAAGAATGGCAGTCTTTAACCAGTTCCCGACCTCCGCATGTAAATGTACGTCCACAATATGGCACGTACAGGCACATGGGCGTTCATGTACGTCCTTGCCTTTACCGGGTTCGGGGGTCCGATCGGGACCCCCTCCGGTACATGCGAAGGCCGGGAACAGTGTACAGGCGATCCGGGATGAGGGGGCGGCTATTGGTTTCCAGCCACCCCCTCTCGATCTCCCCCGGCGAATCGGCTTCCTCCTGAGCCCGCCCTGCCTGTGTAACTGTAAACACAGGCAGGGAGGAAGTGACGTTTTCTCCCCTCTGGCGGTCTTTTCGTCCGGTTCCAGAGGAGAGAAGACGTCTGTGCTGTGAGTTGCACCAACACAACACTGACACAGCACACATAGGCACATAACCCCCCCCCCCCCGTTCACCCCCCCAGCACCCCCAGTCACAGTGTCACTGATTGCAGTGATCATTTATTTTCTGATCACTGCTTTTAGTGTCAGTGTGACAGAAAAAAGTGTTAGGGCAGTTAGGTTTAGGCCCCTTTAGGTCCAGGGTAGCCCCCTAACCCCCCCCCCAATAAAGGTTTAACCCCTGATTGCCCCTAGAGTTAACCCTTTCACCCCTATTGCCAGTGTCACTAAGCGATCGGTTTCTGATCGCTGTATTAGTGTCACTGTTGCCGCTAGGTAGTTAGTTTTTTTTGAGGTTCGCCGCCAGGTTTATATAGCGTTAGGTACCCCCATAAATAAAGGTTTTAACCCCTGATTGCCCCTAGAGTTAACCCTTTCACCACTGATCACTGTATAAGTGTCACTGGTGACGCGGTTAGCCAGTTAGTTATTTAGTTATTTTAGGTTCGCCGCCAGGTTTTTAGAAAGCGTCAGGTACCCCCATATATTACCTAATACAGGTTTTAACCCCCTGATTGCCCCCTAGTTAACCCTTTCACCAGTGATCACCGTATAAGTGTTACGGTTGACGCTGGTTGGTTAGTTTGCTGTTTATAGCATCAGGGCACCCGCCGTATATAACCCAATAAAGGTTTAACCCCCTGATCACCCGGCGGGTGATATAAATTAAGTTTTAGCGTCAGTCAGGGTCTGCGTCGCCCCAGGCAGCGTTAGGTTAGTGCCAGTAACGCTCGCACCCACGCGCAAAGCATACACCCCCCTTAGTGGTATAGTATCTGAACGGATCGATACCTGATCTGATCAGATCTATACTAGCGTACCCAGCAGTTTAGGGTACCCAAAAACGCATTGTTAGCGGAATCAGCCCAGATACCCACTAGCACCTACATTTTCCCCCTCTGCCCAGCCCAACCCACCCAAGTGCAGTATCGATCGATCACTGTCACTTACAAAACACAAGACACATAACTGCAGCGTTCGCAGAGACAGGCCTGATCTGTTTCCGATCAGATAACATATGGAGAATTCAAAGTAAAAAAAAAAAAAAAAAAGGAAAAGAGAGGAAATGAACGACCTAAAGAAGGTCATGGAAAGGGAAAAAGAGAAAAGGAAAGAAGAAAGAGCAGAAAAGAGCAGGAAACAGTAGGGGAAGGGCACGAGGGCTGCTGTGAAAACATTTGCTGGGTAGGGTCACAGGAGGACAATGGGGAGGGACATCCGGAGGTATACGTCTCGACCAGCCCAGAAATAGGGTCACAAGTCAGGGTGGTCGTGTTGGGGGTGGCAGCATGTTAATGAGAGTATCAGAGGCGGAGAAGTGGAGCCAAGTCGACCACAGCATCTTGAATTTATCAAAGGTGTCATTGTCAAGGGCCAGCATCTCCTCCATTCTCATGGTATCGTTCATGATTGAGACCCACCGTGACAAGGGGGGAGTGACAGTCGTTTTCCAAAATGAAGGAATGAGCTGTCTCGCTGAGGACATAAAGAAACGGAGAAGACTTTTCTTTTGAGATGTAACCGACCCAGGGAGAATGGAAAGGAGGGCGATCTTGGGGGAGGGTGTCAATGTGTCATCGTAAATGTTATTATAACAAGTAAATACCTGAGTCCAGAAGGGGCGGATCCTCTCGCATTCCCACCAGATATGGAGATAGGTCCCTGTAGAAGAGGTGCATCGCCAACATGTGGCTGGAGTAGACGGGAACAGTTTGTGTAGCGTGAAGGGGTCCCTGTACCACCGTGACAAAACCTTATAGTTCTTTTCCTGGGAGTAGCAGGATATCGTTGATTTGTGAGTAAACAGAAACGAGGTCTGCCAGTCCGATCGGGATATGTCTTCTTTCAGATCTGCAGACCACTTCCCTGTGTAAGGAGGCAAATCGCCATGTAGTAGAGCTTGAAGGAGACAGTATATGGTAGAGAGAAGGTGTCTGGGTGTTTCAGAGAGGGAGCACAGTCGTTCAAATTCAGTGTAGGGGCGATGGATTTGGGAGGAACTGTGTAGACACTGTGCAAATGTAGAGAGGTGAAGGGTGGTAAGCCAGTCTATGGGACCCGTCGATGTGACCGGAGTCCCTCGCAGCGGGTCCACAAAAGAGTGTGCTTGTGGCCAGTCAGAACGCCTAAAGGGCCCTATCGTAGCTGCCCCTATGCCCTGGGGGAATACGGGGTTGTCGAACAAAGGGGACAATGGGGAAGGGTCGGAGGACAAGGAGGTGCATAGACCCCTATGGACCCATAGTCTGAGAGAAGCAATTGTCAATGGCGAGAGGGACGGCAAGTGGGAAAAATTGGACCCATATCCCCAAAGAAGGGCCCGAAGATCCACGGGTGTTAGGTCTTGTTCGATGGCGACAGAAGCCTTTAGAAAAGGGCGGGGGAACCATTCCAGAATGAGTGGCTTTGTAGTAAGTCTCAAAGTCGGGTAGACCTGCTCCACCCTGTAACTTCGGGAGTGTGAGTAACTTGTATCTCACTCTGGGCATCCCCCTATTCCACAGAAATCTGATAGCTAGTGAGCGTAGGGCCGCAAAAAAGGTTTTAGGGACTAAAACAGGGATCGTCTGAAAGAGGTATAATAATTTGGGATGGGGGTGCTGCACATAAACCAGGAGGTCATCAGCATATAGGGACAGCTTATGGTGAGCGGAGGGTGTTTGTATACCCTGGATGGAGGCGTTCTGCCGGATAGCACAGGCCAAGTGTTCTATAACAATGACGAATAATAGAGGGGAGAGGGGGCAACCCTGCCGGGTGCCATTGGCAATGTCAAACGGCTCAGAGGTTGTGCCGTTTACCAGAACCGAGGCAGACGGCCGGGAGTACAAGGACAGCACTTTAGAGATAAAGGTAGAACCTAACCCTAATTGTTCCAGTGAGAGTTGAAGAAACTCCCAATTGACCCTGTCGAACGCTTTTTCGGCGTCGAAGGAAAGGAGGCAGGCTTTCAGGTTTGTACGTTGGACAAGGGATATAAGATGAATCGTTTTAGTGGTGTTGTCTCGCGCCTCGCGGCCCGGGACAAATCCCACTTGATCATTATGAATCACGTTCGGGAGGAGAGGAGACAAGCGATTGGCCAACACCTTGGCGAACAGTTTGAGGTCAATGTTGAGCAAGGATATCGGCCGATAGCTGGTACATTGGGAAGGATCTTTGCCAGGCTTAGGGATCACAGAGATGTTGGCGGATAAGAGATCTCTTGAAGGCAGAAGTCTATGGCGTTAAAAGCCTTAGCTAAAAGTGGCGCCAGTTGGAGAGCAAAGGTTTTGTAAAAGCGGGGGGTATAACCATCTGGACCTGGCACTTGCCTATTTTCAAGACTTTAATGGCACCCAGGAATTCGGTCACTGCTAGGGGTTTGTCTAGTTCCAGGGAGTTTAGTTTGGGGATAGTAGGCAATGCTGTTTCCCTAATGTAGTCTTGCATGGTGTCATTAGAGTGGGTGGTGCGGGCGGGTGGGGTTGTGGGGGAGAGGTTGTAAAGCCGGGAGTAGTAATCCCTAAAGGCAGAGGAGATGCCTTTCGTATTAAACGTCTTGGTTTGATCAGGGCAGGTAATGAAGGGGATGGAGCCTCGGGGCGGTCTGGGATGGAGGATCTTTGCCAGGTGTTTGCTACATTTGTTGGCTAGAGAATAATAATGATTACGCGCTCTGTCCCGAGCTATCAAGGAGTGTGTATCTAAGAGTTGCAGTAGATCTCTACGCGCGTTTGAGAGTCGTACGAACACGGCGGGATCCAAGTCCCGTTTGTGGAGGGATTCGAGGTCCGCTATGGTGGAGAGGAGACGGCGTATGTCATCCGTTCTCATCCGCTTGAGACGGGAACCGTGCTGTATGAGCACTCCCCGGATCACACATTTCAGGGCATCCCATTGGGTAAGGGGGGAAGTAGAGTCAGAGGAATGATCAGTGATGAAGTTCCGAATGGTTGTGGAGATGTCTGCCACACAGACGGTGTCCCTCAGTAGATTGTCATTGAGCCTCCAGTGCATACCGACGCGAGATGTTGGAGGGCGTGCTAAGGTCAGATAGATCGGGGCATGGTCAGACCATAGTAGGTGGCCTAGGGAGGCCTGGAGGGGAGTATCTAACAAAGACTGTGATATCAGGAAGTGGTCTAGCCTGCTGTAAGAGTTGTGAGCTGCAGAGTAGTGACTGTAGTCTCTCTCTGTGGGATGCTGGACACGCCAAACATCCACCAGATGAGACGTATGTAGTAGGGATTTGATGCGTGTCAAAGAGGAGAAGGAAACCGGAGACTTACCCGAGGAAGTGTCTGCAGATGGGGACATAGCGAAGTTGAGATCTCCACCGACGATAAGACAGGGACCCCCAAACGAGGATAATCTGGTGAGAATGGATGAGAGGAACCGAGCCTGGTCCACGTTAGGTACATAGATGTTGGCCACTGTAAAGAGAAAGTCATTTAGTCTCAGCTTAAGAAAAACAAAACGGCCAGCTACATCAATAAAGGAATCTAAGATCTCAGGCTTGAAGGACTTATGAAAACCAATGGACACCCCCTTGGATTTTGCCTGAGGGTTAGTACTGTGAAACCATTGTGTATAGTATTTATTGCGTTGGGCCGGTACAGAGCCCGTACGGAAATGTGTTTCTTGGAGCAATAGGATATTTGAGCGCATTTTGTGAAAGTGATATAAAATCTGGCTCCGCTTCTCCGGCTTGTTGAACCCCCTACAATTAAAGGATGCTAAAACAATAGGGGTCACCTTAGCCATGAGTGTGGATGGTAGGTATCAATATTGTCCCAAAAATCAGCAGCCTTCAATCGAACCAGCAAAGTTGAGAGAGGCACAGGGAGAAAGAAAGGGGGGAGGAGAAAAGAGGAAGAGGGGAAGTGAGTAGAGGTATCAAGAAAAAGAGGGGCAAGAGAGAGCAGTAAAGATCAAAAGAACCCATAACACAGGGAGGTGAATTACTACATCTCGACCACCGTACTCCAAACCACAAATATGAGGTAAAAACAATAAGCAGAGAGAATCTTGGTTCAGAGGATGAGGTGATCGACAAACTATTCTTAGAAAAAAAAAGGTTCGAAAAAACAAAAAAGGCCACTAGGTGGCACCAAAGAACCATAGGTAAGGAAAAAAAACCCCTTACCACTTGACATACGACAGTATATCACTCAGTGTCCAATATGGCACCGAGAAAAAAAAAAAACCCTTAAGGGGGGGTGCGAGGGAAGACCCACAAAGCAGAGTAATCCCTAGGTCCCCCAGCTCCACGGAGTGTGAGAGAAAAAAAAAACAATAATAATAATTATAGAATAGGTTAAAACTAGCAAGCATGCAGTACAACATGTAATGATGGCAAATAACAATGACACGTAACAAATTGCAGGGAACAATCAATCGCATGAATAATGCCACACATCTCGGGGTGAACAAAACACAACAGGCCCCCAACATCAAGCAGTCCAGCAGATCAAAAACTTGTCCCAAAAATATAGCGATGGTGATAAAAAAAGAGAGGAAAGAGAAAAAAAAAAAAAAAAGGGGGGGGGAGTAAGAAATCAGGAATCCAGCTTATGCTTAGCCATCAGCAGTACAGGGGGGTTCCCTGTAAGAGTGGGAAATCAGTGCGGAAAAGCAGGACATCTCAGTCATTGGGGCCCTGCCGGGGCATGGATCCGGAGCGTTGAGGCGTATGCTTGGGGTTGCGTTTGCGGCTCTGTTTCTGCCATTGAGGTGCAAAGGGTAGGCCTGGCGTAGTAGGAGTGAATGGCCAATCTGGGAGAGAGACCTGCGGAAGCTCCAGTGTGCTGAGGAAGGAAGGCAGATCTCCTAAGGTGCGGAATATGGCAGTTTTGCCCTCGTGGTGTACTCGGAGATGGAAGGGGAATCGCCATTGGTACTTTATCTGTTTAGCTTGCAGCAGCTGTGTAAGCGGCTTCAGAGCTTTCCTCATCGTCAGAGTCTGGCGAGATAGATCCGGAAGAAGCATCACAGGGGCATCGTTGAAGAGGATAGTGGTCTGTGAGCTTGCCGCTCTCATGATTTCCTCCTTGATCTTGTAGAAGTGAACTCGGCATAATGTGTCCCGTATAAAAGAGGGGTCAGGGGTCCGGGGCCCCGAGGTTCTGTGCACACGGTCTAGTTCAATGGGGTCATCTTTGGGGCGCTGCAGCAATTGGTTGAAAATCGCCGTCACAGCCGTGGGCAGATTTTTGGGGTCAACCGTTTCGGGGATCCCGCGAATGCATATATTATTGCAACGATTTCTATTTTCGATGTCGTCTTGTTGGTAAGCGAGTTGCTGCAGCATGACAGTGTGGGTATTGAGTATTTGATCATGAGCCTGTACAGTGTTGCTGAGGCTATCAGTGGTGTTATCTATGTCCTCAAAGCGGGCACCCATATCTTTCTTAAGGTCAGAGATCTCCTTTTTGTGCGCTTTTTCTATTCTGTGGACACAATTTTCAAAGTCAGATTTAGTGGGCAGGGTCCTGATATAACTGTGAAGGGACCTCATCTGGGCCTCCATGTCCCAGCAATCACCTGAGCCCAGGGATACATTAGACCTGCTCCTGGTGAGCATGGAGGGAAACATATTGTCCTCAGGGAGCGGGAGATGGCTATGGGAGCTCACCTGCGTGTGGATTGAGGACTCAGAGCGGGCTGGAGACGGCGGGGCCGGCGCCATCTTGGATTCCGGGCGGCGGAGTGCAGCGGCCCGAGATCTGGCGAATAACTCCTCGAGATCGCCGTTTCGCGTGTTTCCACGGGTGCCCCTCGGTGCCCGCTGCTTATCTTTCCCCATATGCGGCGGTGAAGGCGGGTTCCTGCGATGCTTGCGGTCCGTGGAGCCGAGGGACCGGGGAGCTGCGAGCAGACACGTCCTACAGCTCCATGCGTCAGGCCACGCCCCCTCACAGTTTTTTTTTTCAGCGTTTTCTACGTTTGCTTTTCTACAGATCAGGTGCTTTTTTTACCTGTGAATCCTTATTATTGTACCACTAAATTTAGAGCCCAAAATGGCAAAGCGGATGTACAATGATAAGCAGGCCTACGAGTTCATGAGCATGACAGATAGTGAAGAGGAGGGGGTCACGCATCTGTCAGAATCTGGCTCAGAATACGAACCCGTTTACGACAGCGGCTCCATGTCAGATAGCTCTCACGACAAAGTTGAGGTCCCTGCTAAGGCCAGGCGTACCCGATCCCATTCTGATGTTGTTGAGCAGCAAGAACCACAGGACCCTTGTATGGAGCAGAGAAGTACTAGCGCCGCTATTCCTTCTGGTGGATTGGCAAGCACCGGCGGCCTAGTACACCCTGGTCGTTCATCCAGCACTGCAGTAATACGTGGTGACGTGGTGAGTCCCATAAGTGCAGTTCAAGCTGGCGAGGTGGCAAGCACAAGTAGTGTCCCGCTGCCACCAAGAAGAAGACAGAGACAGGCCCATCGTGCCCTTCCTGTAGAATTCGCCTATCCTGATTGGGTCCCCACCACTTCTGCAGAACCCGTACTTCCCCCATTCACTGGCCAACCCGGTATTCAAGTGGATACAGCGAATTTTATGGCACTTGATTTTTATTCGCTGTATTTCACGGAAGATCTCTATAGATCTATTGTGGACCAGACTAATTTATATGCTGGTACCTACATCGCCGCTAACCCCCAGTCTCTCCTTGCCAAAGAATGGAAACCTCTTGAGGTTTCCGAATTTAAGACCTTTCTGGGCCTTACCCTCAACATGGGCATACACAAATTTCCGAATTTGCGGATGTATTGGTCCACACATCCCATTCACAATATGCCCGTGTTCTCTGCTCACATGGCCAGGAAACGATACGAGGCGATCCTGCGGTTCCTGCGTTTCAGTGACAATGCACTTTGTCGTCCACGTGGAGACCCTGAATTTGACCGGCTCTACAAAATTCGGCCCCTCATAAACCATTTCAACGAACGTTATGCAGCCTTGTTTAATCCCCAGCAAGTTGTATGCGTTGATGAGTCCCTGGTTAAATTTGCTGGCCGCTTGTCTTTCAAACAGTACCTTCCCAGCAAGCGTGCCAGATACGGGGTCAAGCTCTATAAGCTCTGTGACACAGCCACAGGCTACACATGGAGCTTTAGGGTTTATGAGGGCAAAGATAGTCAGGTAGAGCCGGAAGGATGCCCAGATTACATGGGCAGCGCTGGCAAGATCGTTTGGGACTTGGTGTCACCCTTATTCGGAAAGGGGTACCATTTGTATGTGGACAATTTTTACAGCAGCGTGCCACTTTTTAGCCACTTATTTGATCAACAGATTGGAGCATGTGGCACCGTGCGACCTAATCGCCGGGGCTTCCCCCAGCGGCTTGTAGATGCCCGTATTAGGCCGGGGGCGAGAGCCTGCTGCAGATGTAAAAATTTGCTCGCTGTGAAGTGGCGGGACAATAGGAATGTTTTCGTTCTTGCCACCCTTCACGCAGACACGACAATCCAAATTCGTACGGCGACTGGTGTTGTGGAGAAACCCCTCTGTGTCCACGAATATAACCTTAATATGGGAGGGGTGGACCTCAACGACCAGTTGATGGTGCCGTATCATATTGCCCGTAAGACGAGACGCTGGTACAAAAAAGTGTCTCTACATTTATTTCAATTGACTCTACTGAATGCTTTTGTCGTATACAGAGCTTCAGGACGGAATGGATCCTTTCTTGCATTCCAGAAGGAGATCATCACAGAACTCCTGTATCCAGGCGGTACTGTACCTCACCAGCCCCTACCAAATGCAGTAAGCCGACTGCATGAGAGGCATTTTTCTTATGTCCTCGAGAGTACCCCTACCCAACGAGCCCCCCAAAGAAAATGTCGTGTCTGTACCAAGCGCGGATTTAGGCGTGACACCCGTTTCTTTTGTCCCAAATGTCCTGCCGATCCTGGTCTTTGTGTTGGTGAATGTTTTGAACGCTTCCACACACATGTTAATTATTAGCGTAGGGTAAAACATTTCACAGGCTAGGCACACTTACACAGGGTCTCCCAAGATGCCATCGCATTTTGAGAGACCCAAACCTGGAACCGAAAAGTTGAAGTTACAGTTACAAAAAAAAGTGGTAAGAAATAAAAACACAAAAAAATATATAAAATAAAAAAAACAAAAATAGTTGTCGTTTTATTGTTCTCTCCCTCTATATTCTCTCTCTATTGTTCTGCTCTTTTTTACTGTATTCTATTCTGCAAAGTTTTATTGTTATGTTTTTTCATGCTTGCTTTTCAGGTATGTAATTTCAGGTATGTAATTTACTGTTTTCAGGTACGCCATTCAGCTGTTGCGCGGACTTATTTATCTTGACAGCAACAGCGTTTGCTCCCACGATATTTAAAGCCCGTGACTCCAGTGCTGTAGGAGGTGGTTTCACCACCACAGTTAAAAAAAGAGCATATATGCCGAAGCATGGGGGCATTAGGGGCGGAGGAGCGATTTTGCTCCTAATGCCGCGTATATACGGTCGACATTCCTACGGAGGCTTGCCCGTGGAAAAGTCTGACCGTGTGTACGCGGCATAACTTTTTTGCGGGAGGATGCCCTCATGCTTCGGCATATATATATTTTAGGCACAGGTTGCGTTAAATGTTTTATTTTTTACTATGTTTTTTTTTTGGTATTTGCTTTGCAGGTATGGTATGATCTTACTGTTATACTGTAATGTTACTTTGTTTTAATGTTAACCATCATTTGCTTAGCAGGTACGCCATTCAGTTGCAGCGCGGATTTATTTAGCGTGACAGCAACAGCGTTTGCTCCCACGATATATAAAGCCGCGACTCCAACGCTGCAGGAGGTGATTTCACCACCACAGTTAAAAAAAGAGCATATATGCCGAAGCATGGGGGCATTAGGGGCAGAGGAGCGATTTTGCTCCTAATGCCGCGTACATACGATTGACATTCTTACGGAGGCTTTCCCGTGGAAAAGTCTGACCATGTGTACACGGCATAAAAAAGTCCGACCGTGTGTACGCGGCATAGAAAAGTCCGACCGTGTGTACGCGGCATAGAAAAGTCCGACCGTGTGTACGCGGCATAACTTTTTTGCGGGAGGATGCCCCCATGCTTCGGCATATATAAATGGTGCATGTATGCCCATCATTTGAAGTGGGTGGATGAAGGAAGGTATTCTAATGGTGGGCATACCCACCGATCAATCTTTTTTTCGTTCAGCCAACAGGCTGCATGAAAAAAAAAAGGTTACAATACATGTCCAACAAGAACCATCAACGTACTGGTATGTTGCTGGACTTTGAATGGTTATACCAGAATGATGCCTGCGGGTTTAGGCATCATCTTGGTATCATTCTTTTCAGCCAGCGGTCGGCTTTCATGTAAAAGCAGTCCTAGCGGCTAATTCGCCTCTAGACTGCTTTTACATTCAGTGGGAGGGAATGTCCCCCCCCCCCCAGATATAAACGGCGCCATTGAGAATATGGGAAAGCATTTTATCACACCGATCTTGGTGTGGTCAGATGCTTTGAGGGCAGAGGAAAGATCTAGGGTCTAATAGACCCCATTTAAAAAAAAAAAGAGTACCTGTCACTAGGGTTGTCCGGGACCGATACCGAGTATTTGCGGGAGTACTCGTACTCGCGCAAATACCCCCGATACCTAAATAGAATACTCCCCCCCCCCCTCCCCCCCCCGCCGCTGCCGCCGCATCGAGGGACATGGCTAGAGGGACATTGCTGCATATGTGAGGGACATGGCTAGAGGGACATTGCTGCATATGTGAGGGACATGGCTGCATATGTGAGGGACATGGCTAGAGGGACATGGCTGCATATGTGAGGGACATGGCTAGAGGGACATTGCTGCATATGTGAGGGACATGGCTAGAGGGACATTGCTGCATATGTGAGGGACATGGCTAGAGGGACATGGCTGCATATGTGAGGGACATGGCTAGAGGGACATGGCTGCATATGTGAGGGACATGGCTAGAGGGACATGGCTGCATATGTGGGGGACATGGCTGCATATGGGGGGGACATGGCTGCATTTGGGGACACATTTAAAAAAAGTATCGGTATTCGGTATCGGCGACTACTTGAAAAAAAGTATCGGTACTTGTACTCGGTCCTAAAAAAGTGGTATCGGGACAACCCTACCTGTCACTAACTATTGCTATCATAAGGGATATTTACATTCCCTGAGATAACAATAAAAATGGTAAAAAATAAATAAATGGAAGGAACAGTTAACAAATAAAATAAAAAAAGCGAAATAAATATATAAAAAAATAAAAAAATAAAAAAAAGCATCCCTGTCCCCCCCTGCTCTTGCGCAAAGGCGAACGCAAGCGTCGGTCTGGAGTCATATGTAAACAGCAATTGCACCATGCATGTGAGGTATCACCACGAAGGGCAGATCGAGGGCAGTCATTTTAGCAGTAGACCTACTCTGTAAATCTAATGTGGTAACCTGTAAAGGCTTTTAAAAATGTATGTAGTTTGTCGCCACTGCGCGTTTGTGCGCAATTTTAAAGTATGTCGTGTTTGGTATCCATGTACTCGGCCTAAGATCATAATTTTTAGGGTTGTCCAGATACCGATACCAGTATCGGTATCGGGACCGATACCGAGTATTTGCGGGAGTACTCGTACTCGCGCAAATACCCCCGATACCTAAATAGAATACTTCCCCCCCCCCCTCCCCCCCCCGCCGCTGCCGCCGCATCGAGGGACATGGCTAGAGGGACATTGCTGCATATGTGAGGGACATGGCTAGAGGGACATTGCTGCATATGTGAGGGACATGGCTGCATATGTGAGGGACATGGCTAGAGGGACATGGCTGCATATGTGAGGGACATGGCTAGAGGGACATTGCTGCATATGTGAGGGACATGGCTAGAGGGACATTGCTGCATATGTGAGGGACATGGCTAGAGGGACATGGCTGCATATGTGAGGGACATGGCTAGAGGGACATGGCTGCATATGTGAGGGACATGGCTAGAGGGACATGGCTGCATATGTGGGGGACATGGCTGCATATGGGGGGGACATGGCTGCATTTGGGGACACATTTAAAAAAAGTATCGGTATTCGGTATCGGCGACTACTTGAAAAAAAGTATCGGTACTTGTACTCGGTCCTAAAAAAGTGGTATCGGGACAACCCTAATAATTTTTATTTCATCAATAATTTGGGCAATATAGTGTGTTTTAGTGCTTTAAAATAAAAAAAAGTGTATTTTTTCCCCAAAAAATGCGTTTGAAAAAACGCTGCGCAAATACTGTGTGGAAAAAAAATTTGCAACACCCACCATTTTAATCTGTAGGGCCTTTGCTTTAAAAAAATATATAATGTTTGGGGGTTCAACTTAACTTTCTTGCAAAAAAATAATATGTTTTTATGTAAACAAACAGTGTCAGAAAGGGCTTTTTCTTCAAGTGGTTAGAAGAGTGGGTGATGTGTGACATAAGCTTCTAATTGTTGTGCATAAAATGCCAGGACAATTGAAAACCCCCCCAAATGACCCCATTTTGGAAAGTAGACACCCCAAGCTATTTGCTGAGAGGCATCTTAAGTCCATGGAATATTTTAGATTTTGACCCAAGTTGCGGGAAATATAAATATATATATATTTTTTTTTGCGCAAAGTTGTCACTAAATGATATATTGCTCAAACATGCCATGGGCATATGTGGAATTACACCCCAAAATGCATTCTGCTGCTTCTCCTGAGTACGGGGATACCACATGTGTGAGACTTTTTGGGAGCCTAGCCGCGTACGGGACCCCAAAAACCAATCACCGCCTTCAGGCTTTCTAAGGGTGTAAATTTTTGATTTCACTCCTCACTACCTATCACAGTTTCGAAGGCCATAAAATGCCAAAATAGCACAAAAACCCCCCAAATGACCCCATTTTGGAAAGTAGACACCCCAAGTTATTTGCTGAGAGGCATGTTGAGTCCATGGAATATTAAATTGTTTTGCCCCAAGTGATTGAATCATGACCAAAAAAAATAAAAATAAAAAAATGTACAAAACATTGTCACTAAATGATATATTTCTCACACATGCCATAGTTATATGTGGAATTGCACCCCAAAATACATTCTGCTGCTTCTCCTGAGTACAGGGATACCACATGTGTGGGACTTTTTGGGAGCCTAGCCGCGTATGAGACCCCGAAAACCAAGCACCGCCTTCAAGATTTCTAAGGACATAAATTTTTGATTTCACTCACACAAATCTTGAAGGCAGTGCTTGGTTTTCGGGGCCCCGTACGCGGCTAGGCTCCCAAAAAGTCCCACACATGTGGTATCCCCGTACTCAGGAGAAGCAGCAGAATGTATTTTGGGGTGCAATTCCACATATAACCGTGGCATGTGTGAGAAATATATCATTTAGTGACAACGTTTTGTAATTTTTTTTTTTTGGTCATTATTCAGTGACTTGGGGCAAAAAAATTAAATATTCCATGGACTCAACATCCCTCTCAGCAAATAGCTTGGGGTGTCTACTTTCCAAAATGGAGTCATTTGGGGGGGTTTTGTGCTGTTTTGGCATTTTATTGCCTTCGAAACTGTGATAGGTAGTGAGGAGTGAAATCAAAAATGTATGCCCTTAGAAATCCTGAAGGCGGTGATTGGTTTTCGGGGTGACCCGTACGCGGCTAGGCTCCCAAAAAGTCCCACACATGTGGTATCCCCGTACTCAGGAGAAGCAGCAGAATGTATTTTGGGGTGCAATTCCACATATGCCCATGGCATATGTGAGAAATATATCATTTAGTGACAACGTTTTGTAAATTTTTTTTTTTTTGGTCAATATTCAATCACTTGGGGCCATAAAATTAAATATTCCATGGACTCAACATGCCTCTCAGCAAATAGCTTGGGGTGTCTTCTTTCCAAAATGGGGTCATTTGGGGGGGTTGTGTGACATCTTGGCATTTTATGGCCTTCAAAACTGTGATAGGTAGTGATAGGTAGTGAGGAGTGAAATCAAAAATGTATGCCCTTAGAAATCATGAAGGCGGTGCTTTGTTTTCGGGGCCCCGTATGCGGCTAGGCTCACAAAAAGTCCCACATATGTGGTAACTTGTGTCAAAATATAAAATATTCCATGGACTCGACATGCCTCTCAGCAAATAGCTTAGGGTGTCTACTTTCCAAAATGGGGTCATTTGGTTTTTTTTTTTGCTATTTTGGCATTTTATGGCCTTCGAAACCTTGATAGGTAGTGAGGAGTGAAATCAAAAATTTGTGCCCTTAGAAATGCTGAAGGCGGTGCTTGGGTTTTGGGGCCCCGTATGCGGCTAGGCTCCCAAAAAGTCCCACACATGTGGTATCCCCGTACTCAGGAGAAGCAGCAGAATGTATTTTGGGGTGCAATTCCACATATAACCATGGCATGTGTGAGAAATATATCATTTAGTGACAACTTTTTGTAAACATTTTTTTTTTTTTTCGTCATTATTCAATCACTTGGGACAAAAAGATTATATATTCAATGGACTCAACATGCCTCTCAGCAGTTTCCTTGGGGTGTCTACTTTCCAAAATGGGGTCATTTGGGGGGGTTTTGTACTGCCCTGCCATTTTAGCACCTCAAGAAATGAGATAGGCAGTCATAAAATAAAAGCTGTGTAAATTCCAGAAAATGTACCCTAGTTTGTAGACGCAATAACTTTTGCGAAAACCAATAAATATACGCTTATTGCGATTTTTTTTACTAAAGACATGTGGCTGAATACATTTTGGCCTAAATGTTTGACTAAAATTTAGTTTATTCGATATTTTTTACTTTTTGTTATAAGAAAAATAATTTTTTTTCAAAATTTACGGTCTTTTTGCGTTTATATCGCAAAAAATAAAAATCGCAGAGGCGATCAAATACCATCAAAATAAAGCTCTATTTGTGGGAAGAAAAGGACGCAAGTTTCGTTTCGGTACAACATTGCATGACCGCGCAATTAACAGTTAAAGCAGCGCATTGCCAAATTGTAAAAGCACCTTGGGTCTTTAGACAGCGTATTGGTCCGGGGCTTAAGTGGTTAATTGATGGTTGAACAATTATTTTTTCAATAAACGCAGTTGCTTAGAATCTCGCATTTGTGCGCCAGACGTACTATCAAGTTGATGTTCCAGTGTAAAATTGAAGTCACCTGCTAGAATTACATAACCTTGTTTAAAATCCATTAGTGCATTTAGAATCCCCCTAAGATATTTTTGGGGGTGTCTATTAGGACAATATATATTTGCTAACGTATATTTTTTCCCTTGTAGGGCCCCTCTTAAAAACAGGTAGCGACCCTCTGGGTCGACTCTCCTTTCTTCCACCTTAAAGGTAATATTTTTCCCTATCCCTATGGCGACCCCCTTGGATCTTTTCTGTGGGGAGTCTCCATAGTACCAGGTTGGGACTGCCCGAGAAATAAAGTCTGACCCTGGAATCTACTGTTATATGTGTCTCTTGTAAAAAGACTATTTCTGCAGAGTATCTTTCAATTTCTTTTAAGACCATGTGTCTTTTTTTCTGGGGAACAGAGGCCTCTTACATTGTATGTAATAAAATTTACATTACACATGTTTTTTTTTCTTCTTCTTTCTTTCCCTTTCTCCCTTCAGACAGATAACCGAATCTAATCTCCTACCCACTCCCTCTTTTCCACCCTCCCCCACCCACCCCCTTCCTTCCCCAATCCCTCCCTCCCACCCCCTCTTCCCACACGCCCCCCCTCCCATCCATCCCACCTCCCTCCCCCCCTCCTTCCCGTGATGGAACCTTGACTCTATGGCCATTTTATGGAGCATCTCCTCCTGCACCCCCTTTGGCGCTCTTATGCTCCTCTCTATGAGGTGGAGAACTATTCGCCACGGTCTCCTGTCCCCCATTTTCAGGGGACTAGCGCAGGGGCATCCCCGGGGTCTCCGGTCCCCAGATCTCTTTCTTTCTGTATTTTACCTATCCCCGTTGTGCTCCCCCCCACCCACACCTTCTTCCACCCTCTCCCCCCCCCCCCCTGCGACCTATAATTTCGTGTCGTTAACTAGTGGGTACTGGGATGTCTAATTTTTTTAAAAAATTCTGGTATTTCTTCAATAAATCTTAGTCTTGCTGTAGTCCCGTTTTTCCTACCGATCAGGCATGCTGGGAATCCCCAGTTATACTGTATTCCTAACTCTTGCAGGATCTCTTGTGATAAGTCCTGATATATTTGAATGTTGTGCTCTTCAAATTTTATTGGGGACTTTCCTCTCAGGTTTTTCCAAAGTTGATTTTTCTCTTCCCAAATTTCAAATCTTATGATGATATCTCTTGGGCTCTCTTGTGGTATTTCTCTTGGCCTTCTTATCCTGTGCGCCCATTCTATTCTTAATGGGGAAGTTATTTCTCTGTCCAATAGTGGGTTACAAATTTTCCTTATTATTTCTGGGAGATTTTCTGCCTGAGAGGAATCTGGTACTCCGCGTATTCTAATATTTTTCCTTCTGTCTCTATTCTCTTGGTCTTCTAATTTATACACTTGTTCCTGTTCTTTTTTTATCTCTTTAATTTCTTCCTCCAATTTTCTGATAGTGTTTTTATTCAAATCTGTTTTCTTTTCCGCTTCTTCCAATCTTTCCAGCATATGCCCTATATTTCTCTCCATTCTCACCATTTGTGATTTAAGCGATTTTTCTAACGCAGCGAACATGCCTTGTATTTAAATTTTTGTTGGTAGTAATGACCTATCTTGTTGTTCAACATCCATTCTCTGTTCAAACTCCATTTCCATCCCATGTTCAGTCCTGGTCTCAGACACTATGTCCTGTTCCAATGGATTTTTAGTTGCCATTTTTATCTTGTCTTTTTTTTCGCCTTCTCCTTCTCGATCTGGGTGTTTTTAACACCTTGCTATTTTTCTACTGGTTGTTTATCTCCATTACTCCCGTAGGTTACAAATTTATTCATCGGGCCCAGGCTTTGACTTAGCCTGGGGGTTGCTGTAGCCTCCCTCCTGCTCCTCTGGCCCTTGTACTCATTTGTGTCCCAAATGTCTTGTCCACTGTAATTCTGACTTGATGCTTCATGTCTTGAACCGTCAACCCCAATACCTTACCGTACCCCGATTTGAGCTACTGAAGTAATCATTTGTCTCAAGGGTGGGGGAGATCGGAAAAGGGGAAGGAGAGGGGGGGGCGAGAAGGAACCCCAGACACCTTGATAGAGAAAAAACGCCCAGACCAAATGGGGGCAAATATTGACCGACAGTTATTTTATAATGTTTGTACTTGTCTGAGTATCGTCTCCTGCAAGTCAATCCGACCATTGGATCGTTTCTCATCGTTCAATTAAGAAATTATAAAATTTGCAGTAATTGAGGGTATTTAGAATTCATAATTAATTAGTAATACACAGTTCCCACTTATTACTTGAATGACTATCAGTGAACCGATAAGTGTAGAGACAGTACATATTAAAAAAAAAAAAGAATCTATCTTCTGTTCTCTTTTCTCTTTTCTCGCAATACGCAGCATCTGCTAGGGCTTCATCACATCACAGATTAACATTTATGGGTATGGAATTTTTCAATCTTTTCATCTATGATTTAGTCCTATTATCTCCCTCACTTTCCATTGTTAGAGAGACGCTCTTAAGCGTTTAAAGGCACAATTTTAAGCAGTCTCGAGTGTCATGCACTCCAGGAGAGGTAATAGCTCTCAGCATATTAAATTCAGTTTAACTTTTTAATCGCTAACTTGGGTGGATAGCAATGAAAGAGAGCGGATAGACCAGAGAAAAAAAAGACATCTTATTAACTCAGGTAGTGGTGCTTCAACACTTCTATATTCTATATTCTTTCCCAGAAGAGTAGGATTTTCAGAAATAACCACTTTTTTTTTCCCCAGTAAGTAATGTCACCTGTAGCAATGTAGTACTCACGCTTTGTTGCCTCTTGAAATCATGGCTACTGCTTGTAGAGTAGCTAAGGATTTAATTACTTACGTGTCCTGTCTGTACCATTGTCTGTACCTTTGAGGCTTTGAACTTGTTATACAGAGCGGCGGGGGGGGCACTCAGCGAGGGGGGGTGTAATCGGCAGTTACCGCTCCCCCCTGAAACCTTTACGTCGGTCTTAGTGCTGTGTTGCTCTGCGCTTTACCCCTCGGCACCCCTCCGCACTAATGGGGCTAACCGCTCTCACTCTGGCTCCCTCGTTCCCCGGCTGATGCCTGCTCCAGTGCACACACCACGTGGGGCGTTCTCTTCACCCAGAGCGCTGCAAGGGTTCCCAGGAGTGCCGTCGTTTAAGCCGAGGATCGCGGGACCTCGATGCGGAGATGTCTGCAAGGTAGGTAGGGGAATGGACAGACCGGGGGGGGGTGGACCTCACAACGGAGGGGGGTCAGAGGCGGCAGGGAGAGCAGACATCACTTCGCTGGAGACCCGCTAGCCTGGACATCCCGTCTAGCTGCCACAGCGCTCCGACCACACCATCTCTAGACTTCTCCCTCTCAATGGTTCACCACTTGAAGAGTTAACACACATACTCTGGATCAATAATAATAAGTAAATACGTAGCACTTCACTATAAATTTTCCCCAATAATTCTCAAAATACATAAAAATATCAAACACAAACACAGGATGGCGATAGTGGTGATGGCGTCCTGATTGACCTACATCTGGGACATTGTTTTTTCAAATATTTAAAATAAATGGACTTGTCAAAAGTCTGTTTTTGACACTTTTTTTGGTGAATGAATGGGGTTACAATGTACCCCATACTCAATAACATGGGGGGGCGGGATCTGGGGCCCCCCTTGTTAAAGGGGCTTACAGATTCCTATAAGCCCCATGCATGCAGACCCCCACAACCCACACCCGGGGTTGTTGGGAAGAGGCCCTTGTCCCCATCAACATGGGACCCCAACTTAGTTTTTTTTTTACATTTTTGTATTACCGGCATTGTTTTGTTTACACTTTAGCTGTCACTGGGAAGGCTACTGACAGCTGATGAGTCATCAGTTGTTAATCACTTCAGCCCCGGACCATTTTGTTGGTCAATGACTAGGCCACTTTTTGTGATTCGGCACTGTGTCGCTTTAACTGACAATTGCGCGGTCGTGTGACGTGGCTCCCAAACAAAATGGGCGTCCTTTTTTTGCCCACAAATAGAGCTTTCTTTTGGTGGTATTTGATCACCTCTGCGGTTTTTATTTTTTGCGCTATAAACAAATAAAGATATATCCCCAAAAATATATATAAAAAATGATTTTTCTTTTCCCTCAGTTTAGGCCAATACGTATTCTTCTACATATTTTTCGTGAAAAATATCGCAATAAGCGTTTATTTATTGGTTTGCGCAAAAGTTATAGCGTCTACAAAATAGGGGGTAGTTTTATGGCATTTTTATTACAATTTTTTTTTCACTAGTGATGGCGGCGATCTGCGATTTTTATCGGTACTGCGACCTTATGGTGGACACATCGGACACTTTTGACACATTTTTGGGACCATTGGCATTTTTATAGCAATCAGTGCTATAAAAATGCATTGATTACTGTAAAAATGTCACTGAAAGTTAATGAAATCGAAACAAAACTAAACAAAACAAAATTAGAAACATAACAAATCTATCCGAAACAAAATGAAACACATTTTTCCATTCTGCACACGTCTACTGTATGGACACTCTTTATTTGCATAAGAAAAAAAGATACTCACAAAAAAACCTGTCATGACAGCATATCAAGTTAATAATTCTCTGGAGATCTGGAGCCACTAGCTGCTACCAGCAGGTGAAACGACTTTGATGTAGCATTTTGCACTGTAGATTTTGTAAAGGAAATTAGTAAATTCTGTATAAAATTGTATTCTATTTTGTATGCTTTGCCTATGTATTGCACACTGAACTCACTGTGCACAGGACACTAATAAAGTTTTCATTCAAGTCTGATCAGAATTTAGCATGCCTATGTTAAGCCCCTTGATAACATAAAAGTAGAACTGTAATATTAATATGAAACCTATGAAATAATGTGTACAGGCAAACTTCGAATACATTGAATAAACAGAGCAGTTATTTGGAAAGATGCTGGGCGTGTCTTTTTGTGTCTGTTCCCTACTGCAGTTGTTATTATTCATTTGGAACCACTGATCAATATGAGGATAGGATTTGCTATCTATTAAATTTCCAGAACAATATATATGCATTTTTTACTTGGGTTGGATATTGCTGTATATTTTGAGAATTACTGGGGAAAATGTATATGAAGCGCTGCACATTTATTTATTAATATTGATTTTTTACAGCTGTGGGTGATACACATTTAGTGCGCACTTGCTTCACTGAAGGATACATATATGTATGTATTTGTTAGTGATTGAGCAGACACAATTTTTAAGTTAATCTACACATACTCTGGAGACTGGCTACCAAAGAGTTAACATGCATACTTTGGAGTTAACACACACACTCTAGGGACTGGCCAAAGAAAGGTTAACACACAAAATTTGAAAACTGGCCAGCGTGGTGCTATACACTCTGGTGACTGGCTTTTAAAGGGTCGACACTAAAATGCTAGAGAGTGGTCACTTTGAAGCAACACTCATAGTCTGTAGAACGTCCGCTAAAGGGTTAACATACTGTATATACTGTATATTCTAGAGACTGGCCACTGTGGAGTTAACATGCACTGGAGGCTGGCCACTGAAGGGTTAACAAGCATGTGAACAATACAAATTCAATTAGGTTTAATGCGATAGAAACAAAGTTCACTCACACTCAATTTGTAAATTACATCAAGCATTCCTGTCAGTGTCCCCTTACATCAGATGTCCCCATATGTTTCCCCTTAACATAAAACCAGAGTGCCCCTTAACATAAAATGTGCCCATCAGCTTGCCCCTTAAAGTGGTTTTTAATCCTTACAGACCACTTTAACCTACAGGTAAGCCTAGTTTAATGTCACTGGTTGCTGGGAAACCCGCAGTCCCAGCAAGCCAGAGACTGCTACTACGCTGGTGGCCTGGCAGCCCGGGCAAGAGCGGCCCTTGGTCCGTGCACAGACCATGGGCCGCCATTTAATTACTGCTGTGCCTGTTTTAGAAGGACACTTCACTGCCCCCCCCCACCCCCAATAAATTGTACCGCCCAGGGCATCCGCCCCTTACACCCCCCCTGTACCGGCTCCACAGATCTAGTAATTGATCTAGTATTTTCAACATGAAATGGTCCCAAAAAGACTATAGAATGTTAAAAATACTAGATCAAATGGAAAGAGAGGGTGGTGTCTGGGATGGTCCCAAGGAAATGTATCAGGTCATAGCTGACACTGAAGACCTGCGATCACCCCCTCCCTCCCCCCTTTCCTCAACCCCCTCAGAATACAGAAAAAAATCTCTCTAATTTCCAACTTTCTCTAATTCGAATCTTAAACTTTTTGTAGATCGTACAACCCAGGTTGTCCGTAAATTGTTTCCTAAATCTACAAAATCAAATCTTTCTCCAGCCCAAAGAGCGGCCCTTAATCAAATAAAAGCGAGACAGGCAATCTTGTCATACAAACTACAGAGGACTACACGGCTATGTGCTATAAAATCTTGGAGAACCCTTCTTGGTACCGTAAGATCTCTGTTTCCAAGATCAGCGATTAGCAACGTGAGTTCTCCAGGATTATTGATGGTGCTTTTTCTAGAAATCTTATTTCCAATAACACATGGGACTTTCTTATGGTTGATCATCCTATTATTCCAACTTTTTATGCCCTACTGTCACAAACTACCGTGAACGGGAGTGAACCACAACTGTGGTTAAGGAAAGATTTCAATGCACTTCTCTATGCAATGTGATTTTCAGTACTGGACCCCAGACGTCACTCTAATCAGAGAAAAAGAGTTTGGGGGGTTCACTACATCATCTCACTCACATATAGGAATGCGTTGAGCTACTAAGGGCACAGGTATTACAACATACCTTCAACCCCCTTCACTCACGTTACAGTGAACGTGAGTGAAGCACAACTGCGTTAAGGAAAGGATTTCAATGCACTTCTCTATGTGAAGTGATTTTCAGTACTGGACCACAGGCGTCACTCTAACCAGAGAAAAAGAGTTTGGGGGTTCACTACATCATATCACCTACATATAGGAATGCATTGGGCTACTAAGGGAAGGAGGTAATACAACATACCTTTAACCCCTGGCCTAAAAAAGGTATAGCGAACATGTTCGGTATTTATCGCCAGAAGGGCGCATACTATAAAGAACAAATGTCAAGCACGTAGCATAAGAAAATACTGTTTTAGGATTACATATGCTGGAAGGTGGTAGCTGATGGTTATATGAACGGCTTTGGCCAAGTATGTCCCTTTAAGAAATAAACTGAGACATATAATCAAGCAGTAATCCTCATGTATACTCAAAGGATAATTAATATGAAACTGTCCCACATTAGTAGTAAGAATCCACAATAGGTACTCCCAAGCAAGATGGTAATTTAACTTGAGTAGGCTTCAATTAATGTAGACAGTATATGCAGCATGAGAGCAGGGTAATTCTAAAGCATTAAAGTATAGTAATAAGGGTACTTATCCGTTTGTAGAGGATGAGGCTGATATGCAGTTAAATGGGTTTTAGGTGTCCCCACAGCAGGCAAGGCATTGATGGTAGTGTGGACCGGTTTGATAGTACCTTGTTCTTAGGGAGGACCAAAGGAGTAGTTTGCTGGTACCGTGGATCGGGGTTCAGGCTGGCTACGGCCAACAATAAAGGAACGCTGTTTGATGTGGGCTGAAGGAATTTATAGCCGGCAGAGAGGTGCATGGGAACAGTGGTGATAATGCGGCACACTTCCGCGTTCCACGCTGGAATGCACACGGCGCGGCCCGAATGATGTCAATGTGCGGTCACCGAATGCGTTCCAGCGTGGAAGGCAATCGGCGACGGCGCACGCCGTTTACACCTACCTAAGACTCACAAATCTGTTGAAAAACCTCCAGGCAGACCTATCATTTCGGGGATAGGCTGCCTGACTCAACAAGCCAGCTCCCTGGTTGATGACTATCTACACCCCCATGTTGAGGGCCTACCAACGTATCTTAAAGGGTCACTAAAGGATTTTTTTTTGCTGAAATTACTGTTTACAGGGTATAGAGACATAAAAGTTAACTGATTCCTTTTAAAAATGATTAAAAATAGATAAAAAAGCAATCATATAATGTGCCTGTAGGTTAGTTTCACTTTTAAACTGGTTTCATGTTCCTGTGAACTAGAGAGACACACAAAACAAAAACAAACAAATCCAGGGCAGTGTTTTGTTTTTAAAATGAATCTGATTGGTTCTGAGGATTTAGACACACAGTAATGACAGCTTAGACCACCGTGAAAATCTCCCAGTACGATGGTTATAAGGAAACAGACAACCAGGAAGTGTGGAGATCAGAGCAGAATTACAGCCACTTCAAAGCAAAAACGAACAATAAGGACATGAAACCAGTACTGCAGTACGGTAAAGGAAGCTATTTAGCTAAAAAAAAAAATCCTTTAGTGATCCTTTAGGGATACCATTCATATACTTACTGTATTGGATGGACTATATGTTCCTGCTAATACCATTCTGGCCTCGATTGACGTTGAGGCCCTCTATTCGAGCATACCTCTTGATAAGGGGGTTGCGGTCACATCTCTCTTCTTGGAGGAGAGGGACCTGGATTCTCTTCCTTACAATATGTTCATTACAGAGTTGCTGTATTTCATTTTAACACATAACGCATTTACTTTTGACGGCTCCCAGTACCTCCAGGTGCAGGGTGTAGCTATGGGGACCAAGTGTGCCCCATCCTACGCTATCCTGTACCTGGGGGGGTGGGAACGGGAAGTTTTTGCGTCGAGAGAACTCTCGATGTACCTGTGCCATATTCTTTTATGGCGCAGATACATCGATGATATATTGTTGTTGTGGACAGACACACCAGAATCCCTGGCAGCCTTCATTGTGAGGCTGAACCAGAATGACTACAATTTATCCTTCACAAGTAATTGGCATTGTGACAACTTACCCTTCTCGGACTTGACCATCTTCAAGGATGGTGATGGTGCCATTACCACTAACCTCCATCGCAAGGAAACAGCAGGAAATTCACTGCTGTACTTCACAAGTGCTCACCCGTCTCATTTGCTTAATTATATTCCTAGGGGACAATATCTCCAAGCCAAACGGAATTGCAGCAATGAGGAGGATTTCAATGCACAGGCCTCCGGCCTGCGTGACCGTTTCCTGGATCGAGGTTACAGTAAAAAAAACACTCAAAAAGGCTTTCAAGAATGCAAAAGACAATCCACGAGACCTTTTACTCTTTCAGGGAGATGTGGCTGAGCCCCCTATGCCACAAGGCATACGTTTGATAACTACGTTTAATGACCAACATCAAGCCCTATATATTCAGTACACCTCTTCACTCTTACTCCAGTTCATTTCTCTGCACTGGCGGAGCTGTTGGGATCAAACAAATGGGTATAGACTAGGGTTGTCCCGATACCACTTTTTTAGGACCGAGTACAAGTACCGATACTTTTTTTCAAGTACTCGCCGATACCGAATACCGATACTTTTTTTTAAATGTGTCCCCAAATGCAGCCATGTCCCCCCCACAAATGCAGCCATGTCCCCCCACATATGCAGCCATGTCCCCCCACATATGCAGCCATGTCCCCCCCACATATGCAGCCATGTCCCCCATATATGCAGCCATGTCCCCCCACATATGCAGCAATGTCCCCCCACATATGCAGCAATGTCCCCCCACATATGCAGCCATGTCCCCCACATATGCAGCCATGTCCCCCATATATGCAGCCATGTCCCCCATAAATCCAGCCATTTCCCCCATAAATCCAGCCATGTCCCCCATTAATCCAGCCATGTCCCCTATATATCCAGCCATGTCCCCCCATACCTAGATGCCGCCGCCGCATGGTTAATCAGCATGCGGGGAACATCACAGCTGTTTAACCATGCAGGGGCGGCGTTGTTGCGGTATGCAACGGCATTCGTTCGGCATTTTGTTTCCCCCTGGACTGCTATACCAATTTCATACCTTATAAGGTAAAACTGATATATAATCTGTCTATACATCCATTCTATTTATTTATTTATTCATTTTTTTTTTAATTATTATTCATTTTTGAAAATATGAAACACAGCTGGGCATCATGCAAAACTTTCTGTAGTTGTACATGTTTGATTATAACAAATGATTCAATACACTTGAAATATTGTAAATGGTTTACTCCATTTTTATTATGCATTCTGTGCATTGCACGGGATGCAGTTTTCATTTTTGTTATTTCTATCGTTGATGTATGGTCATTGTATGAACAAACCTATTACTATATGTTTGGAAACTGATTTTTCTAAATATTGCTCTATCTATTTATTTATTTATTACTATCTATTCATTATGATTTCTCTGTGTGACAGCTTAATAGACCCACGAAACGCGTAGGCCTCTTCTACGATATCCCGCCAGGATCTACACACCCTGGACTAAAGACTAAAGAATTAGTAATAAACTGTAATTTGCAATTAATTGTGACCAATTTATTGTTTTAAACAGCTCCATCTAAGGATGGTGAATTAAACTTTTTCTATATATTTTCAAACAAATTCTTGTGAAATGTATTCATTCTGTTTGACTCCATCTTGGCACACTCAAAGCCCCACTCCATACTCTACCTTTTATATTTTTATACGTTGCAGGGGCGGTGCCTCCATGGAGTAATAATTATCTCATGTGTACCCCCCACCCCACATATGACATATAAAATAGTTCAACTCACCATAATGCAGAATCAGTGGGAGCCCTGAGCGTGTCACTTGCCAACGTCACCTGCCTTCAGATGCAAATTGTCACTTGCCGCATCACCTGCCACCAGATGCGGATTGTCACTTGCCACAACGTCACACATTGCGGATCGGGGCGGCTACTACGGAGTCCTGACAACTTCTTGCTGGCTGGGATACCGCCCCTCTTAAATGCCACCTTGGACCATGGTCCCATGGTAGGGTCGGCCCTGGGTGTGAGCAATTTATCATTTATTGACAACTTTGAAAACTGACAAAAAAGAAATAAAAAATTACACAATTACTTGTGACAAAAAAATATATATTCAATGGGCTCGACATGCCTCTCAGCAGTTTCCTTGGGGTGTCTGCTTTCCAAAATGAGGACATTTGGGGGGGTTTGTACTGCCCTGCCATTTTAGCACCTCAAGAAATTAGATAGGCAGTCATAAATTAAATGCTGTGTAAATTCCATAAAATGTACCCTAGTTTGTAGACGCAATAACTTTTGCACAAACCAATAAATATAGGCTTATTGACATTTTTTTTACCAAAGACATGTGCTGAATACATTTTGGCCTAAATGTATGACTAAAATGTTTATTATTTTTTTTTAATAACAAAGTAGAAAATATCACTTTTTTTCAACATTTTCTATTTTTTTCCATTTATACTGTATAGCAAAAAAATTTAAATCACAGAGGCAATCGAATAATACCATCAAAAGAAAGCTCTATTTGTGGGGGAAAAAAATGCATATTTCGTTTGGGTACAACATTGCATGACCGCGCAATTATCAGTTAAAGCAGCTAGCTACGACTAAGGCCCCATACACAGGGGAGAATTTATCCGCGAATACGGTCCAGCGGACCGCTTCCGCGGATAAATCCTCTCGAGGATTTCGGCAGATTTCTATGCGATGGCGTGTACACACCATCGCATTGAAATCCGCGCCGAAATCCTCTGGCGATGACGTGTCGCGCCGTCGCCGCGATTATGACGCGGCGACGTGCGCGACGCTGTCATATAAGGAATTCCACGCATGCGTCAAATCATTACGACGCATGCGGGGGATCCCTTAGGACGGATGGATCCGGTGAGTCTGTACAGACCAGCGGATCCATCCGTTGGGATGGATTCCAGCAGATGGATTTGTTCTGCATGTCAGCGAATATCCGATCTGCTGGAATCCATCCCAGGGGATAAATATCCGCGGATAAAGATCCGCTGGCGTGTACACACCATAGGATCTATCCGCTGAAACCCATTTGCTGGGATTTATCTGCGGATGGATTCTATGGTGTGTACGGGGCCTAAGGCTATTGCCGAAATGTGTCAGCATTATTGTTTTATTTTCACTCTGATGTACCAATAAATGACACTTCAAGGACTACAGTTGTGCCAGCTCTTCCTATTACTGTTGCATTAGAGTGTGTTGGGGCACATCGAGTCTCGGCACCTGTGAGTGGACCTGGTGTATGGATTGAGTTGTTCCTGAAGAGAGCGATGTTACCTTTCTTCCTTTCCGTGTAGGGTAGTATATAGGCAGGCTAGGGTAGTATATAGACAGGCTAGGGCAGTATAAAGGCGGGCTAGGGTAGTATATAGACAGGCTAGGGTAGTATATAGACAGGCTAGGGCAGTATATAGATGGGTTAGGGTAGTATATAGGCAGGCTAGGTTAGAATATAGGCAGGCTAGGGTAGTATATAGACAGGCTAGTGTAGTATATGGACAGGCTAGGGTATTATATAGGCAGGCTAGGGTAGTATATAGGCAGGCTAGGGTAGTATATAGGCAGACTAGTGTAGTATATAGGCAGGCTAGGGTAGTATATAGACAGGCTAGGGTAGTATATGGACAAGCTAGGGCAGTATAGAGGCAGACTAGGGTAGTATATAGACAGGCTAGTGTAGTATATAGGCAGGCTAGGGTAGTATATAGACAGGCTAGTGTAGTATATGGACAGGCTAGGGTATTATATAGACAGGCTAGGGTAGTATATAGGCAGGCTAGGGTAGTATATAGACAGGCTAGGGTAGTATATAGACAGGCTAGGGTAGTATATATGCAGGCAAGGGTAGTATATAGGCAGGCTAGGGTAGTATATAGGCAGGCTAGGGTAGTATATGGACAGGCTAGGGTAGTATATGGACAGGCTAGGGTAGTATATGGACAAGCTTGGGCAGGATAGGGGCGGGCTAGGGTAGTATAGAAGAGAAGGAGAGGCGGCTGCGGTTCAATTTGCTGCCCCTCTCAAAGTGCTGCCTGGGCCAATGGACCCACTGAGACCCATGGTAGGACCACCCATGGGTTCAGGTAAGAAAAAGGGGGGGCTCTGGGGGCAGCTGCAGCACAGAAGGATTTTCACCTTAATGCAATCTATGCAATCTCGAGGGTTTACAACTCTTATAAGAATGAAAAGAATATCCACATAGTATGAATGAACACATTTTCTAGTACTGGATACATATTAGTAATATTATTATTCTATACACCGACACTCACACTTTACTTTTCTAACAGCTTTATTCTAACTTTATTTTTACTAACTCAGTTTATTACATACAATTAGGCAGCCTGTGCATTAGTCTTTTTTTTTGTTTAACCACTTGGTGCCCACGCTATAGCCGAATGACGGCTACAGCGCGGACCCCAATTGCCGGGAGGACATTAATAGACGTCCTCCCCTTCGGGGGTGCGCACTGTGATCACCCGAGTCACTTACCACGTGATCAGCTGTCAGCCAATGACAGCTGATCACGTGATGTAAACAAAAGCATGGTAACCATTTTTTCCTCCTCACGCTGACAGTGTGAGGAGAAAAAAAGCCGATCACTGGCTTATGTGTAAGGGACATCGGTTCCAAAGAGAAAGGAGGCACATCTGCCTCATCTGTGCCTGCCAGTGCCACCTGCCATTGCCACCTGCCAGTGCCCACAAGTGCCACCTATCAATGCCCACGAGTGCCACCTATCAATGCCCACGAGTGCCACCTATCAGTGCCCACCAGTGGTGCCAATCAGTGCCTCATCAGTGCCACCTAGCAGTTCAACTTACCAGTGCCGATCAGTGTGCCCATTATTGCCACCCATCAGTGCCCATCACTGCCAGCTATCAGTGCCACCTATTAATGCCACCTATTAGTGCAACTTCTCAGTGCCCACCAGTGCCACCTATTAATGCCCTTCAGTGCCACACATCAGTGCCACCTCTCAGTGTCACCTCTCAGTGCCCACCAGTGCCGCCTATCAGTGCCTACCAGTGCTGCCTTTCAGTTCCCACCAGTGCCGCCTTATCGGTGCCCATCAGTGCAGTCCATCGGTGCCCATCAGTGCAGCCCATCGGTGCCCATCAGTGCAGCCTCATCAATGAAGGAGAAAAATAACCTATTTGCAAAATGTTATAACAAAATATAAAAAAAAATATATATATATATATATATTTTTTTAACAAAAAAAATTAAAACCGCAGAGGTGATCAAATATCACTAAAATAAATCTCTATTTGTGTGGAAAAAATGACAAAAATGTCATTTGGGTACATCGTTGTAGGACTGCGCAATTGTCATTCAAAGTGCATCAGCGCTGAAAGCTGAAAATTGGTCTGGGCAAGAGGGGGGTTTAAGTGCCCAGTAAGGAAGTGGTTAACCAGCAGGTAAACAAACAAAAATCACCCAGTTCTCGATCTGCACACTTCGGGCCATATTCTGAGTATAGTTACGATGGAGTATCTCAGGATACTCCATCGTATCTCTCTTTTTTGGCCCGTGTATCTATGCGAGTGATTCTTAGAATCATTTTCGCATAGATACACTTAAGATCCGACATGTGTAAGTCACTTACACTGTCGGATCTTAAATGTAATTACGCCGCCCGCCGCTAGATGGCATTTACGTGAAGGTCTCATTTGTTTATGCAAATGAGCCTGCTACGCCGATTCCCGAACGATTTCGCGTCGCGTAACCGTCGCTAACGTCGTTTGCGTAAGCGGAAACTTACTCCTGCTATATGAGGAGTAAGTTTCCGCATGTCCCACGTAGGCCATGTTACGGATAGCGTCGGGTCCGCGTTGTGTTTTTCCGTCGGCTACGTCGTTTCCCTAAGTCGTTCTTGAATACGACTTTACGTCAATGACGCACACGTCGGCGTCATTGACGTTTTACGCCGAGAACTGGAGCATGCGCACTGGGCTTTTTTAAGCCCGGCGCATGCGCAGTTACTTAGAATCGGGGGCGCGCTTAATTTGAATAGAAGCCGCCCCCTTTAAGATACGCGTGGCTACGCCGGGCCATTTACACTCCGCCGCCCCAAACTACGGAGCTGTTCTGTTCCCACATGAAGGCGAATGAAGGTATAACTGATAATAGCTGTGTGACTTCCTACCTTCGTATCCAAGCAGTGGGGCAGACAGGACCGGCAGATGTTCAGGTTAGATGGATCCAGACTCAGACATGAAGATGAAATCAGCGTGGGTTTATTCAATCCAGATAAGACAACAAACGGTGATACAATACTGTTCTGTAGTAGTGGTATCAATGCTGACTTGTTAGAATATGTCCTGAGGCTAGCTGCTGTGGCTGCTGAGCTGCTGCTAACTACTGCTGACTTCTGCGTGACTTCTGCGTGGTCAAAAACTGATGCCTTCTCGAGCCCAAAAAATGTGGAGTGTCTAGTCACACAGCCATGAGGAGAAAAAACTGAAAATGGCTGCTCCCAGTGAAGAGACCTGCCCAGCAAGAGTCCACGCCTCTGAATACAAAAAAACTTTACTAACCAAAACAGAGAAGTGTGTGGCATGCAAATTCTGGCCAGCAGATGGCAGCAGTGAAAGAAATGCATGAAAACAAACATGGAGAAATACAAATTAAGAATGCAATGTACAAATAACTATAAGGAGAACAGCACACTCCCCGTCTGAAATTTACGTAAGGAGATTTCACTATGACGAATGTCCATACAAATATAATACAACCTGTAACAAAGAACATGTGAAATGCAATAAACATGACATAGGGGTTGGCTGACCCATAGCGGGTAAAACTGTGAAGTTCAAGTTCAGTCCTTTTTCATCCTTCAGGAACGTTCTCGATGGGTAATATTAGAATGAGTTCGTTAATCGGCCTTGCAAAAGTTTTAAGCTCACCCTTCCTGAAGATCTTCAGCTCCACCTTTCGGACCTTGCCATCCTTGCTAGGAAGAACTTTTGTAATTAGTCCCATAGGCCAGGTGATCCTTTCGGTTTGTTGCTCCTTCATCAATACGAGGTCTCCTTCTTTCAAGTTTGGTTTTTGATGTTGCCATTTCCTCCTTCCTTGAAGAATATTGAGATACTCTTTACGCCATCTGTTCCAGAAGTAATCTGCTAGGTGTTGTACACGTTTCCAGTGTTTTTGGTAGATATTCCCATGGGTAAATTCTCCACTAGGCGTGAGCATATTGTGCGTTTTTTGGGTAAGTAGAATAGCCGGAGACAGTATGGCTGGTGTTTCAGGATCCATAGATACTGGCACAAGGGGTCTTGAATTGATGATAGCTGAAACTTCAGCGAGAAGAGTGACGAGAGTCTCGTGTGTAAGTCTTGAAGAGTTTACATCCATCAACATAGAATTCAAGATGTTGCGTGAGATCCCGATCATTCTCTCCCAGGAACCCCCCATGTGGGAACTATGAGGAGGATTAAAAATCCAGGTGCAACCTTTCTCCGCCAACTGATCTTGGATAGGCTTAGTGTCGATGTTCAGTTCTCTACAGGCGCCGATGAAGTTACTTCCCTGGTCTGACCTCAACTGTTTCACTGGTCCTCTGATGGCGAAGAACCGTCTTAAGGCATTAATGAGGCTTGATGTGTCCATAGATTCTATCACCTCTATATGAACGGCTCGCACACTCATGCAAGTAAATAGCACGGCCCAACGTTTACTGTTTGCGTGACCACCACGGGTTCTACGTGCGGACACCATCCATGGTCCAAAGACGTCTAGGCCAGTGTAGGTGAAGGGCGGCTCTGTGCATAGTCTATCCGTGGGCAAGTCGGCCATTTGTTGGTGTAGCTGTTTTCCTCTGGCTTTACGACAGTGCACACAGTCATGCAGTAGTTGGGCTACACGTTTCTTCATACCTACAATCCAAAGACCCGCAGACCTTAACTTGCCCTCAGTGATTTGTCTGCCCTGGTGTTCAGTCTTTTTGTGGTAATGTCGGATCAGCAACGTGGTGATATGATGTTTGCTGGGAATAATGACAGGATTTTGCTCCGCAACTCCTAGGTGGGCTTGATTCAAACGACCACCGACTCTGAGCAGGCCAAAACTGTCCATAATTGGGTTTAAGTTTGCAAGGGGACTTTTTATAGGAATCTGCTGTCTGTTGTTCAAGCACTTCCATTCTACGTTAAATTCCTGCTGCTGGACATGACGTATTATGAGAGACTCGCTATGAGAAATGTCCTCAGCAGAGAATGGTTTATGGCAGACGTGCCAACCATGACAATCTTTATCTTTCTGAGTATTGTGATAACATCTGGCGATGTGCACTAACCTTGCAATGGTTCTGACAAGTCTCATCCAACTGGAGGAATGTTCAAAACGATGACAGTCAAGCCTGGAGGTCTGCTTTGTTTCAGTGACTAATGCGCTAACTTCGGCGCGGATTTCTGGATCATTATCCGGATCCTGGATGCTGTAAACTTCCTGTTCACATTTGTCTGCCCATCCTAGCAGAAACTCTGGGCCTGTAAGCCAAGTAGATTTAGTAAAGGAACCCATAGACGTAGGCCTGGTTGCGTGATCTGCTGGATTAAGTTCGAATGGTACAACGATGTGTTCTCTCGTCTCAGGCTTGCTGTCCATGGTGCGCTGAAGAGAGTTAGATCTGGATAGCGCTTGCTCCTGATTGTCCGGGAGACTTACCCTGGTGGTTCGGAAGGGTAAAGGAAAAACACAGTGATTGGTTTCGTCTTTAAAGAACTCTCTGTCTTCTACTGATAAGGCTACCTTATTGTCATCCTTGGTTGTGTGGAAGACTGATCTCCCCGAGTCGTCAGCAAAGAGGGGAGAAATGATGTCAGGTGGTTGTACGAGGTCTGGAGACTTCTCTTTCACTTCATAGTGATGAGGACACGGCTTAATGCAAGTTGTGCGTCCATCTCCGCGTACGTACGTTTTGAAGGAGTCGATTTCTGGTTGATCCAGGCATACATTTCCTATGAATACCCATCCCAGGTCCAGCCTCTGGGCATATGGTGCGTAGTCAGGACCATTACACTGTTGGCGCACCTTGTGCACCCTTAGATTGTCTCTGCCAAGCAGGAGTAGAATCTCAGCATTGTTGTCCATAGGTGGGATAACGTTGGCTAGGTGCCTTAGGTGCGGTTGGTGAAACGCAGCTTCTGGGGTAGGAATCTCATCCCTATGGTTGGGTATTTGATCACATTCAATCAGTGTTGGTAGGGGTATTTCGGTATTCCCACTGATGGGGGAAGCAATGAATCCTTGCGCTCTCCTGCCGCTAGTCTCTATGCGGCCTGAGCAGGTGTTTAAGATGTATGGTTCTGATGGTCCCTTTATCCCGAAGGCTTCAAAGAATTTAGGTCCAGCTAGGGACCGGTTGCTTTGGTCATCGATGATGGCATACATTTTTACTGCCTTTTCTGGTAGTCCCTCTGGATAGACCTTGATTAGGCATATTCTGGCACAACATTTCTCACCCTGGCCCTCGCCACATACTTCCAAACATGAGCAGGAAACAGCGGCGGCTGTGTTAGCGTGGTTCTGGGGCTCCCCGCCATGACTTGGAGCGGGAATGGTGGTGACGGCAGCTGGTGAGTCTCTGGGCAGTGGAACTGGGTGCATAGCTGAGGCATGTCTTTCACTATGACACTCCTCACACTTGACAATGGATTTACAGTCCTTAGCCATGTGCTCCAATGAAGCGCAGCATCTGAAACATACCCCAAGCTCGCTGAGGACTTTCTTGCGCTCCTGTATGGGTTTGGATCTAAACCCTCTGCATTTGTTCAGTGAGTGTGTTTTTTTATGAATGGGACATTCACGATTGAAGGACTTGTCTCCTGATGAGGTATTGTACTGTTTACCCGTGGGTGCTGCAGAAGATGGTAGGTTAGTCTTTCTAACACTCACGCTGCTCTTAAAGTCTCTGTGTTTATGCATGGCACTCTCATACCTTGGTGATGGTGTCGCTGGAGCTGTAGTGTTGAACTCCAGGAAATCGAGGCTGGGGTCTTTCCTCATCTGGGACTGTTCTTCAATGAATCTGCAGAAATGAATAAATGGGGGAAAGGTGATGTCATGCACCCTTTTGTACCTTGAGACTGATGCCGCCCACTTTTCTTGCAGACTGTATGGTAGTTTCACGACAATTGGGTTCACTCCATGGGCTGTATCCAGGTAGCATAGCCCGATCAGACGAGGGTCTCTTTTGGCAAGCTCTAGTTCCATGAGCAGGTCACTCAAATCCTGAAGCTTATGGACGTCCTTAAGATTGATCTTTGGGATGTTCTGCAGTCTCTTAAATAGGGCCTTCTCTATTGCTTCTGCACTGCCGAAGGTACGTTCGAGTCTCTGCCAGGCGGCAGCGAGACCTGCTTCTGCTTGTCCCACATAGACATTTCTGAGGCTCTTGATGCGATTTGTGGAGCTTGGGCCCAGCCATGTGATCAGGAGGTTGAGCTCCTTCTCTGCGTCTAGTTTGAGGTTGGCAATGGTGGCCTTGAAAGTTGCCTTCCAAGCTCTGTAGCTCTCTGCACGGTCATCAAATTTTGAGAGACTTGTGTTAATTAGCTCTCTGCTCGCCATAATCCTGGCCAACTCAGACATATCTGATTTCTCACTGCTTGTTGCCACGACAACCTGTGGTGCCGCCGGGGCGTGTAGGCTTTGCGGCGTGAAAGGGTGAGATGCATCCAGGTAGAATGATGCTGCTGCAGGGTTGAGCTGTGATCTAGTCTCTCTAGATCGTGAGGACTGCTGCTTGAGCTGTGGAGGTAGGCCAGGAAACGCCTGATGGCCCTTTTTGTAGTTTCGTAATAACTGTCCTTGAGAAGGCACATCTGGGTGAACACCATCAGATTTCTCGGGTGCTGTAAGTGACACTGGCACTGTAGGTGGAGATGACTTTGAGGTTTCGGCGTTGTCAGCTTGGACGGTACTGCATACTGGGGGTGATGCAGATAATTGTTTCAGCACATAGTCGCTGGTGCGGTAAGCTGAATCTTCTACCTCCTGTGGTAGCGAGCAGACTGGATCAAGACCTTAGCTTAATGCTTGCTCAAGTAGTCTTACTTTAGCTAATGCAACTTCCTCTTCCATCTCTGATTCAAGAATCTTTATTCGAGCCTCTGCTTCTGCGTCTGCCCTCTTGGCCTCTGCTTCTGCGTCTGCTTCTGCCCTCTTGGCCTCTGCTTCTGCGTCTGCCCTCTTGGCCTCTGCTTCTGTGTCTGCCCTCTTGGCCTGTGCTTCTGCTTTTGCCAGAGCTTCTTTTTCAGTGAAGGAACGTCTGGCTTTGGATTGCTCTGCATTTATGCGGGCCTCTAGTAGTCTGTCGCTTAGGGTTGAGCTTCTTGAGCACGATGATCTGTATGACCGAGAGGAATGTTTGGATGAATTTGATCTGTGTGATCTAGTTTCTTGCAAATGGGAGATGCGGAGTTCCGCTTTATCTTTAGCAAGCAGCACCATGGTGTCTCTTTGAATGTCTATAGATTCTGCCTTGCTCAGTTCTGAAAGGGCTTCATCATTATTAACGTTTTTTAGAAAGGTTATATACCTTGTGAACAGTCTCTTGTATCCTTCATGAGCTGTGTTCAGCCGCCTGATGCCAACTTGTAAGCTTGAGGTATCACCAGAGGATTTAAGTCCTGACATGAGGGAGGAAACTCGCTCCCATAGCTCTTCCAGGTTATCGCATAGCTCATCTTTTGTGGTTTGATAGTTTTCCCTGACCTTTATTGTCGGTTTGAGGGAGCGTCTTGGTCGCACGACTTGGTCTGCTGGAAGTGTGGGTTCTGCTTCCTGTACTTCTTGGTGATCAGTATCAGGCTGCATTAGCTCTGTTTCATCACTGGGGAACTGTGCAAGGTCCTTTTTGTCCATTTTGATTTAAGGTGCGCTGTCTCTTTAAGAAAATAAACTTTTGAATTGGGGGCTGAAAATTGCAGTGCGGCTGCGCTGGGGCACTCTGGCAAGGATCCTCAGGTAAAGCCGCGCCACAAAAGTCAGTTGAATCACACGCAATAAAGATGTGATGAATCCGTGGCTGTTCAGATGACACAAGTGTTCACAGGTAATAAGATACAGTCCTTGCAATGATCGATCCTACGTTCCACACCACCCAGTGACACATATGCATACAGTGACCCTCCACTGGAAAATGGAAAGCCGCTTACCAGAAGGCAAGCGGTTTGAGGCAGGTGGCTATAGCCCAGCCCAGGCCTTTATCCCTCAGATGGTTACCAGGAAGCTCTCCGTCCCCTGAGCGTGATGTCTCAATACCACCGTGGAAATATAAATAAAGAAAGACAGGCGCACATAGCGTGACTCTGTAGCATACACTTTTATTTAAAAAAAGGGTAAAATATACTCACAAACGAGCGTGTTAAAACAGCATAAAAAGGTAAATTGCCGGCCGGCATACAGGAGCCCTACTCCTTGTCGTGGTGGCGTCACTGCGTGATCCTTCCCAGACGCGTTTCGTCGCGATTGGACGTTGTCAATGGGGGTAGGGCCAAGCAGTACCTCACCACCTATATATAGATCCGCCGCCTATTGTGAACGGCTGTCTATGAGTCCAGGTGCGCCATCTTTGATGTGGTATACCCTGCCCATACTTGGACCGCACTTAGTGTGTCCGTACACACAAGAATAGAAAGACTAAATCTTTACTAAATGGAACATTAAAATTACCCACCTCCATAACGGAGCTGCCTATCTCCGGCTTGGGCGCAATTACAATCACCACGATCGAGGGGCCTATAGGAGCTGGAGAGAGGAAGGCTGAATGTCTGGCACCGGACATTCCTTCCAATTTCGTTTGCTCACCTCACCACCGCCATCTAGTGGATGCAGAGGAGTTGGTTTCCCTCTCCCAAAAACATAATATATAGAAATGTACTCTCTCTTCCCGCAATCCTGTCAGCTGCTCAAGCTACCATCCACTAGATGGCGGTGGTGAGGTGAGCAAACGAAATTGGAAGGAATGTCCGGTGCCAGACATTCAGCCTTCCTCTCTCCAGCTCCTATAGGCCCCTCGATCGTGGTGATTGTAATTGCGCCCAAGTATATTGAGTATATTTTACCCTTTTTTAAAATAAAAGTGTATGCTACAGAGTCACGCTATGTGCGCCTGTCTTTCTTTATTTATATTTCCACGGTGGTATTGAGACATCACGCTCAGGGGACGGAGAGCTTCCTGGTAACCATCTGAGGGATAAAGGCCTGGGCTGGGCTATAGCCACCTGCCTCAAACCGCTTGCCTTCTGGTAAGCGGCTTTCCATTTTCCGGTGGAGGGTCACTGTATGCATATGTGTCACTGGGTGGTGTGGAACGTAGGATCGATCATTGCAAGGACTGTATCTTATTACCTGTGAACACTTGTGTCATCTGAACAGCCACGGATTCATCACATCTTTATTGCGTGTGATTCAACTGATTTTTCTTTTGTTTATTTTCTATTGTGTTTTCGCACGCTTGCTGCTGCCGGGGACTGGAGGGCGGGGGGGGATATTAGCGCGTTTTTTTGTTGTTAAGGATCCTCAGGTGTTTTAAGTGATTTGCGGGGGTTTAGGTTAGAGAGGGACCCCGTGTGCGTTAACAGTTCTGCTATGCGAGCAAAGGTTGATATGGGATATAGGAAACGGCTTGGTGAGTTGTGGAGGGCTTTCAGGCGACAGTAAAGATATTGTGGACATGCGGTGCTTGCCCTTAGACTTGTGGAACATGCACTGTAGCCGGGCAGATTCGCTGCAGATGGGCCTGTTGCAGGGAGATTCCTTAGTGTGGTAACTCTGAGGGAATCTGTGGCTGGGGTGTGGACATTAAGGCAGTTTTTGACTGTTCTGTTCCCACATGAAGGCGAATGAAGGTATAACTGATAATAGCTGTGTGACTTCTTACCTTCGTATCCAAGCAGTGGGGCAGACAGGACCGGCAGATGTTCAGGTTAGATGGATCCAGACTCAGACATGAAGATGAAATCAGCGTGGGTTTATTCAATCCAGATAAGACAACAAACGGTGATACAATACTGTTCTGTAGTAGTGGTATCAATGCTGACTTGTTAGAATATGTCCTGAGGCTAGCTGCTGTGGCTGCTGAGCTGCTGCTAACTACTGCTGACTTCTGCGTGACTTCTGCGTGGTCAAAAACTGATGCCTTCTCGAGCCCAAAAAATGTGGAGTGTCTAGTCACACAGCCATGAGGAGATACTGAAATGGCTGCCCCCAGTGAAGAGACCTGCCCAGCAAGAGTCCACGCCTCTGAATACAAAAAACTTTACTAACCAAAACAGAGAAGTGTGTGGCATGCAAATTCTGGCCAGCAGATGGCAGCAGTGAAAGAAATGCATGAAAACAAACATGGAGAAATACAAATTAAGAATGCAATGTACAAATAACTATAAGGAGAACAGCACAGGAGCAAGTGTTTGGGGAATAAAGCACTTGCTCCTGTAGTTTGGGGCGGCGGAGTGTAAATGCCTTACGCGCCGCCCGCGGACATTTAGAGAGAATATGGGCCTTCATGTTTATAGAGCAATTCCTCCCGCTTAGTTATTGTATTTTGAACCTTCTGGACCTTCCCAGCCATCAGAACACACTGATAAGCACTGCCAGATTATATAAAATAACTGAACAAGTCACAGAAGTCCACAGTCAGGCCCGGACTGGCCATAGGGCAGACCGGGCGTTTGCCCGGTGGGCCGGGGGGGGGCTTCTGGGCCACATGCCTGGCTGTGACATGCCGGGCCAGCCGCTGATGTTCTGCGCTTCATGCAGGGACATGCAGAGCCGGCCGCTGGTGGTGGTGGGAGGAGCAGAGGCACTGGCCGCCTACTAATCCATGATCCATGGCAACCTAGGCCGCCGCTTTGTGCATATGCCACGCAGCCGATGGGGGAAGAGGTCGCTATGGGGAGGAGGTGCCGTTCGCCACTAAACACAAGCTGCCGTGCTGTGACAAGGAGGATGCGAGCTGCGGGATCTCAGCGTATCTCCCCCGCTTGCCCCCCTTCTCCTGTCAGCAGAGCGCGGCTCTGATCTTTTGGCTGCTCAGCATGTTGCCGACTTTCTACAGTTCCCATTGGCCTCAGTGAGAGCCAATCAGAAGAGGCTAGAGGTGCATCATGGGTGATGTAGTACTGGAGGATTGTAAGCCCCATTGTTGTCCACAGACAGCTGACTTCAGCCCCCAGCATGCACTCTGCTGGGGGAAAGAGTGATCACCTGGAACCCAAGAAGAAGCTGAGTGACTACTAAAGGAAAAAAGAGAGGACTGTGCTGGGGGAAGTCAGAGAGAAAGCCATGCTGTACCCACACCACCAGAGAGAGAGCGTCACCACCACGTTGTACCAGCACCACCAGAGAGAGAGCGCCATCACCACGTTGTACCAGCACCACCAGAGAGAGAGAGCGCCACCGCCATGCTGTACCCGCACCACTAGATAGAGGGCGCCACCGTCATGCTGTACCTGAACCACTAGATAGAGGGCGCCACCGCCATGCTGTACCCACACTACCAGAGATAGAGCGCCACCACCACGCTGTACCAGCACCACCAGAGAGAGAGCGCCACCGTCATGCTGTACCCACACCACCAGATAGAGACCGCCACCACCACGCTGTACCCACACTACCAGAGATAGAGCACCACCACCACGCTGTACCAGCACCACCAGAGAGAGAGCGCCACCGTCATGCTGTACCCACACCACCAGATAGAGAGCGCCACCGTCATGCTGTACCCGCACCACCAGATAGAGAGCGCCACCGCCATGCTGTACCCGCACCACCACGCTGTACCCGCACTACCAGAGATAGAGTGCCACCACCACGCTGTACCAGCACCACCAGATAGAGAGCACCACCGCTATGCTGTACCCACACCACCAGATAGAGAGCGCCACCACCACGCTGTATCCGCACCACCAGATAGAGAGCGCCACCACCACGCTGTACCCGCACCGCCACCAAAACACCACCTACCACCACGCTGTACCAGCACCACCAGAGAGAGAGTGCCACCAACACGCTGTACCCACACCACCAGAGAGAGAGTGCCACGCTGTACCCGCACCACCAGAGAGAGAGCCACGCTGTACCCACACCACCAGAGAGAGAGCCACGCTGTACCCACACCACCAGAGAGAGAGCCACACTGTACCCACACCACCAGAGAGAGCCATGCTGTCCAGCACCACCAGAGATCTCAGCACCACTGGAGAGAGAGCAGGTCAGTGTCACTGGGCAGTGTGGGCACAATACTAGACAGAGAGTACTAGCATTGTATGGCCATAATAGGATTGAGACACTGTAATCATTGCAGTGCCCCTTTACAGTGCAGTCCCCTTTATATCACAGCGTCCCTGCGCATTACAGGTGGCGGACCGACACCAGCCACCCCCACGAATGTCTACCGACGACCCCCCCCAGTTCCTCTGGAAAAGTTGGCTGCTCAGTCTAAAATGCCTGGGCTTATTTTTTGTCCCAGTCCGGTCCTGTCCACAGTGATACAACATGATAACCAAAATGCAGTTTACAGTAAATGTACATCACAGTCTGAAGTTCAATATCCTGAGTGATAAGACTCCATATAAAGACTGAACAGAGTGCAAACTTTTCTCATGGAAATGACTCCCTATGACTGTAATTACCACCAGACAGTCATAATACACATTCCGCTTCATCATAAAAGGATATAAAGTTATTTATCTCTGTAGTAATCATTACTTTAGATTAAATAGATAAGACCTCATTCATAAAGGAGAACATAAACATACATTCATGTTTGCCCATACACAGGGCTGTGGTTAGGAATCACAGGCCGCCATACAGACTACCTGACCCCTCCCCCAATACAAAAAATGAAAATTGTATTTTGGCAAAAAATACTTAAAATTTCTTAGTGGATCTGAACACAACATAACTTAACCACTTGTCAACCGGGCACTTTTACCCCCTTCCTGCCCAGGCCAATTTTCAGCTTTCAGTGCTGTCGCTCTTTGAATGACAATTGCGCGGTCGTACAGCACTGTACACATACATTTTGTTTTATCTTCACACAAATAGAATTTTCTTTTGATGGTATTTAATCACTACTGGGGGTTTTAATTTTTGCTAAACAAACAAAAAAAGACCGAAAATATGGAAAAAATAAATCATATAGCTTGTTATATAAGTTTGCAAACAGGTAATTTTTTCGCCTTCACTGATGGGCACTGATAGGTGGCACTGATTGGCAGCATTGGTGGGACTGCACTGACATTCAGTGCCAATGTCGCTTTATCATAAGCCGGTTATCAGCTTTCTTCTTTTCTCCTCACACTGACAGCACGAGGAGAAAAAAAGCCATTAACCGGCTTTTGTTGACATCCGTGATCAGCTGTCATTGGACACAGCTGATCACAATGCTGTATCCTGGGCTAGGCCAACAAGGCCCAGGCCTAGGGCAGCACTTTGCAGGGGGGCAGCACAGAAAGTGTCCTTGCCGGCTTACACTACACTGTTAGGCAAATTAGTCTAGCTCCCCCATAAATTGGCGGGCCGCACTGCTTCCAGTATGTGAGTGGCATTCCGCAACTGTGTGTGTGTGGGGGGGGGGGGGGCGTCGCTTCTAATTTATTTACCATCCCTGTCCCATTGCAGAGATTTCCCTTCACTGCCCCATAGCCAAACAGGAAGTGAAAGGAAATCTATGCAAATTAAGGGAATCCATTGCCCCCCCCCCCCCCCAGCCCATTAGAGCTAGTGTCCCCACTCGAACATTTCAGGGCGGGTCAACAGCAAGGGGTGTGACCTTGACAGAAAGGGGTGGGTCATATTTAAATTAGGGGGTGCGTGAGTTTAGTCAAGCCTAGGGCAGCACAAAATCTAAATACACCACTGGCTGATCACGTGGTAAAAGGGCCGCTGTGATTGGCCCTTTACCCATAACTGTGATCAGTTGAGTCCTTCGGATTCGGCAGTATCAGAGCCGCAGGGGAAGTGTAATTACGGGAGGACGTCAATAGATGCCCCAGCAAAGGAAGCCCATGCTGCAGATGTCATTCGGCTATAGTGCAGGCGGGAAGTGGTTAAAGGGGTTGTAAAGGTAATTTTTTTTCCCTAAATGGCTTCCTTTACCTCAGTGCAGTCTAGGGTTGCCACCTGTACGGGTTTTACCCGGACAGTCCGGTTTTTGAATGATGTGTACGGGTTTTCATCTGCTCCAGACCCCTACACATCATTCAGACCAGACTGCACCGGGAGTGATGAGATTTCTCTGTGGATGATGTGTCTCCCCTCCCCCGCCGTCTCACTAGCGGCACAGTGTCAGTCCACCCTGCACTAATGCATAGCTGCCAACATTGCAAAAAAAAAAAAAAAAGGGACACTTTTTTGCATGTAGGTGGAGCCTTGTTATAATTAGGGGTGGGGCATTCATTTGTGGGCGTGGCATAGCGTAATAGAAAAATGCGGTGCGCAAAGCGAAAAATAGGCATGGTTTACATGGGATAATGTGTCCCACATCAGAGTTCCCCCCCCACATTTGTGTCCCACATCAGAGTCCCCCCCCCACATTTGTCAGCCCCCACCACACTTGTGTCCGCATCAGAGCCCCTCCACACTTGTCCCCCCCCCCCCGCACATTCCTTTACCCACTATCGCCTGCTATAGATCTGTGTGAATAACTTACCGGCCAAGTTAGAAGCCCCGCGACTCCCGCTACTCGACCAGAGTCCGTACCTGCACTAAGTCTGATGACTCTGCAGGCCGGATAAAAGCACATTGCGGGCCGGATGATCAATCGTACCTCGGGGTCCCATGAACTTTGCAGACCCATGAACTAGGTGGCGGCAGCGGCGGGTAGAGGAAGATCGCATCCCATCCACATGTTCAGTGGATATCGGGGAGGGGCCGCCAAAAGAGAGAAGCCGATTGGCTGCCCCTCTCCTCAACACTGAACACAAGAGGACTATAGGAAACAACACAGTGGCGGCGGCGGCCATTTTGGTGTTTTTTGGCAAAAACATTTTTTAATTTCCCGGGACAAAGTCTCGGGACAAAAACAATCCGGGACAAGGGTCCTAAATCCGTGAATGTCCCGGGAAATCCGGGACTGTTGGCAACTATGCTAATGCTGAGTGCAGGGGGATCCGAAGAACTTCAGCGAGCCCACACTGCCCGACGCTGATTGCATACAGGCATGGACGAGGATGCACCCATATCTACTGCTGGCAGCAGCACACCCTTTCTCCTGGGCACAGGCTCCTCTCAGGCTGGGAGGCTGAATCGGGGCTGTGTAACAAATCTCCTCTACAGGTGGGCGGAGCAAGCGACCCTACGCAGACTGCAGCCCGATCACTGCTTCCTGCCCAGCTGACATCAAGGCTCACCCTGGGGCAGACTGAAGATAAAGAGGATGGATGCCGCACTGCATATTCTCCTCCTGTGAGTCACCATGTTCTGCTTTCCAAACTGTATGATTCTGTGCTGTAAACCTGCTTTGCATCTTGGAGTTCAGGTTTACTGAAAGAGAAAGTAAAAATCACGGCTATGTCAGGAATATACTGGGACTTTTCAGGCTTCACATGGATGTACTCCACACACACACACACACACTATACATACCTCCCAACCGTCCCGGATTTTGCGGGACTGTCCCGCGATTCGCGGCAAATCCCGCGATTAGTCCTACAGTCCCGCTCCCCCCTGCGATTACCGAGATTCGCGTTAAATTCCCGTGGTCCCGCTATAAATCCCGCGATTCGTGGTAATTCCCGCGGTTGGCGATAAACCCCCCCCCCCCCCCCGCTGCTCAACAACTGTGATCCGCGGCACCCCCCTGCTCAACAACTTCGATCCACAGATCCCCCCCCCCCGCTCAACAACTGTGATCCGCGGAACCCCCCCCCTCGCTCAACAACTCCGTTGGGAGGTATGCTCATTTGTCCCTCATTCTGAAGTGGAAAAGTTGGGAGGTATGACTATATCATATTAAAAATCATTATTTTTGATAATGTGGATTACTTCTATGTGGAACCTGAAAAGTCCCAGTATATTCCTGACATTGTCATGAGCATAAACAGCAAGGGCCATACAGAATACAGCCCACCTCCAGCAAAGGGAAAAGTCCACCCTTGCAGTGCTGGGGGAAACAGCCTGTCACAAGTTTTGCAGAAGCTGCAGGGGACCAGTCACAGAGATTGAGGCAATCAGGAAAAGTTTGATATATACACAGATTAAGGCCCCTTTCACACGTGCGGACCGTATGTCCGCTTTTTCATCCATCCGTTTGCGGATGAAAAAGGGACATACATTGGTCCCTATGTAATCACCCGTCTCCGCAAAGATCTGATTTTGCGGATGGAAGAAAACCCTATTTTTTTCTTCCATTTGCGGATCGGATGAACACGGACACACGATCCGTGTTCATCCGATCCCCATTGAGGAGAGCGGAGAAAAGACAGGGCGGTCCCGGCACAGTGTGCGGGGACCGCCCTGTCAGCCGCCGGCTCAGCGGGGATATACGGAGCGATCCCTGCTGAGCTGACGGGCACACGGAGGCGGATCATTGCTGATCATTACTGATCCGCCCCGTGTGAAAGGGCCCTAAATGTGTTCCAATTTACTGTTTATTATGCTTCAGAGAAACGAACTGTAGAATCTGCCATCTTTTTCAAAAGTGAGCTATCAGGGGTCTGATAGCTGAGGTCCCCTGATTTTTCACCAAAGCCACCTTCCAACAAGACTGTTAACAAATTAAAAAATAAATACATTTGTAAAAAAAAAGAAAAAAATGACTGACACCGTCCACTGCTTTACTGACACCGTCCTCTGCCCTACTGACACCGTCCTCTGCCCTACTGACACCGTCCTCTGCCCTACTGACACCGTCCTCTGCTCTACTGACACCGTCCTCTGCTCTACTGACACCGTCCTCTGCTCTACTGACACCGTCCTCTGCTCTACTGACACCGTCCACTGCTCTACTGACACCGTCCACTGCCCTACAGACACCGTCCACTGCTCTACTGACACCGTCCTCTGCTCTACTGACACCGTCCTCTGCCCTACTGACACCGTCCTCTGCCCTACTGACACCGTCCTCTGCCCTACTGACACCGTCCTCTGCTCTACTGACACCGTCCTCTGCTCTACTGACACCGTCCTCTGCTCTACTGACACCGTCCTCTGCTCTACTGACACCGTCCACTGCCCTACAGACACCGTCCACTGCTCTACTGACACCGTCCTCTGCTCTACTGACACCGTCCTCTGCCCTACTGACACCGTCCTCTGCCCTACTGACACCGTCCTCTGCCCTACTGACACCGTCCTCTGCTCTACTGACACCGTCCTCTGCTCTACTGACACCGTCCTCTGCTCTACTGACACCGTCCACTGCTCTACTGACACCGTCCACTGCCCTACAGACACCGTCCACTGCTCTACTGACACCGTCCTCTGCTCTACTGACACCGTCCTCTGCTCTACTGACACCGTCCACTGCCCTACTGACACCGTCCTCTGCTCTACTGACACCGTCCTCTGCTCTACTGACACCGCCCACTGCTCTACTGACACCATCCACTGCTTTACTGACACCGTCCCCTGCCCTACTGACACCGTCCACTGCTTTACTGACACCGTCCACTGCCCTACAGACACCGTCCACTGCCCTACAGACACCGTCCTCTGCTTTACTGACACCGTCCACTGCCCTACTGACACCGTCCACTGCTCTACTGACGCCGTCCACTGCTTTACTGACACCGTCCACTGCCCTACTGACACCGTCCTCTGCTCTACTGACACCGTCCTCTGCTCTACTGACACCGTGCACTGCTTTACTGACACCGTCCACTGCTCTACTGACACCATCCACTTCTTTACTGACACCGTCCACTGCCCTACTGACACCGCCCTCTGCTTTACTGACACCGTCCACTGCCCTACTGACACCGTCCACTGCCCTACTGACACCGTCCATTGCTTTACTGACACCGTCCACTGCCCTACTGACACCGTCCTCTGCCCTACTGACACCGTCCACTGCCCTACTGACACTGTCCACTGCTTTACTGACACCGTCCACTGCCCTACTGACACCGTCCACTGCTTTACTGACACCGTCCACTGCCCTACTGACACCATGCACTGCCCTACTGACACCATGCACTGCCCTACTGACTGACACTGTCCGTATTTAAGGTAGGCTAATTCATAATTTTTACAGTGACATTTTATTTATTAATTGAATCATATTTTATGGGTACAACAATGCGTTTTATTTACCAATGTCCCTTTCAGCCCCTCCCAATGCAATTTGGCAAACACTCACTGTTCACCGTGGCACACCTAGCGTGCTGCATTTCTACGCTCCTTGAGGCATTCAAAAGGTGTCCTAGGTCTTTTACAATCTTTTAGTGTATACTCCACTAAAAAAAATTGTGCGCTAAAGTGTTCGGGTTTGGCTTGAAGAAAAGGTGGCAACCCTAACCACCCCCCATATCACACTGCCCAGGTACCACCCCCCCATCACACTGCCCAGGTACCCCCCCACCCCTGTCACACTGCCAAGGTATCCCCCCACCCCTGTCACACTGCCAAGGTACCCCCCCTCCAGTCACACTGCAAAGGTACCCGCCCCCTATCACACTGTCCAGGTACCCCCTCTCCTATCACACTGCCCAGGTCCCCCCTCCTATCACACTGCCCAGGTATCCCGCCACCCCTGTCACACTGCCCAGGTACCACCCCCATCACACTGCCCAGGTACCACCCCCCATCACACTTCCCAGGTACCACCCCCCATATCACACTGCCCAGGTACCACCCCCCATCACACTGCCCAGGTACCCCCCCACCCCTGTCACACTGCCAATGTACCTCCCCACCCCCTTTCATACTGCCAAGGTACTCCTGTCACAAATCTAGGCCTTAAACACCACACTGCAGGCAGTTTTGGAGAGCTGGCAAGAGCGATGCCATTCATTTGAATTTGTAAACACCTGCTAAAAGCAACAGGCGGTGTAATTGCGGTTGTAATTTTTATATAGATAATAATTTGTTAATTGAAAGATTAAAGAGCTTGACTTGTAGTTTTGTTGTTTCTGTTTTTTTTTGTTAAGGTTATGTGAAAGATGGATATTCAATGTTTTTGACAGGGACGCAGTTTCAGTGCTTGCCATAGGCACCATTTTCACTAGACACGCCTCTGTGCGTGCCGGGGGGGGGGGGTGGGGCGGCAGAGAAGTAATAGCCTGCACCACCCCCAGGTTATCACAATGAAAACGAACCCTCCGGTTCCGAAATTCCTGTCCCCAAAGTTCAACTGCCAACACTATGGGGAACAACTCCAACAGCATCAAGTTCCTGATCAGCGCCGACCCCGACAACTCCTCAGGCCACTGACCGGCGAACCAAATAAGCCGCAAAACCGACCAAACCAGCCGCATCCGTGAAGAGCTCCAAGTCACTCGCTTGCACCACCGGACCCAACCACAACGATCTACCATTGTATTGCTCCAAAAAAGACTCCCACACCTTCAAATCCTCCCTGTGCTCCCGGCCTAAACGCACAAAATGGTGCGGGGCCTTAATTCCCGACGTGGCCGCCGCCAAGCGTCTGCAAAAAACTCTCCCCATAGGTAGGGTTGCCACCTTTTCTTCAAGTCAAACCCGAACACTTTAGGGCCCACTGCAATTTTTTTTTATAGTATAACCTATACATATATTTTGCTATTAAACACCATTTCTGATCATATGAAGTTAATAAGAGTTCTCCTTTACACCAGAGTCCTCAAAGTTCCCCTTTTAAATCTGAATCCACAGAGTTCCCTTTTGACATCTGAACTTCCCTTTCACTGTAAGGGGGGACTCTGATGTAAGGGAGAACTCTGGGGGCTCTAACATAAGGGATGCTCTGGAAACCATGATCTAAGGGGGAACACTGGGAACTCTGATATACAGGAGGACTCTGATGTAAGGGGTAACACTGTGGCCTCTGGTATAAAGGGGAACTCTGATTTAAGGGGGAACACTGAGAACTCTGATGTATGGAGAAGACTCTGATGTAAGGGGGAAAGCTGTGGCCTCTGGTGTAAAGGGGGACTCACCTTTGTGTACTCAATCAGAGGCAGGAGAGAAAAAGGAGAGGGGGGGAGACATTCACAGACAGGGATGGATGGTGAGCTCACTCACCCCCTGGCAGTCAACACCTCTCATCCAGATGTATCTGAGGCTGCTGGACTTCAATTTTTCAGCCCCAACTTTCCTTTTCTGAGGCACAGCACTGAGGATTGGAGTGTGGGCAGACACAGAGGGGACTGTGTGGGGGGGGGGGGGGGGTAGGTATAGATCGAGCTCTCTCTCAGGCAGTGTGAAAGAGACAACTGCAGCCATAAACCCTTCTGGCAAGCCATAGTCTAGGCTAAATAATGTGTCCGGGTTTCAGGCTTTCTTAAACCCGGACACATGATTCCAAACCCGAACTGTCCGGGTGAATCCTGGACAGGTGGCAACCCTACCCATAGGCATGATGCGACAGGCAAAGTTGAGCTTCCCCAACAAGGACTGCAAATCCCACATCAGCGCGTCCTTCCCAAAACACCGAACCCATCGCTAAGCTTCATCAAAAGATGCATACGACAACGTGCATAGGGCGGGATCGATGGTATCATTCAACGACCCCCCCTTTGGGTGAGAGAAGTGGTGAATGAGCCGAAACTGATTCGGCTCACGCTTAGACACCACCCCCAACGGTGACACCACCAAATCCGCCAACGGCAGTACCGCAAACGGACCCGCCATCCTGCCCAAACCCACTTCCTTACGCAGCTTCTCAGATACTACCTCCGTATGATTGTACGCCAACCGCAGGTTAGCCGCAATGGGGGGGACTGTATCCAATTCACTAGGATTGGAGAACCCCTCCGTAAAGCCCAACCACAACGTTCGCGCCGCCACCCTGTTCGGATACCTACTTAGGTACAGTGACATTTGTTCCATTCTCACCGGTGTCTTCCCTCTTTCCAGCGTCGTTAGGCTTCTTTGCCTTCTTAAAGCAGGGGTGGGCGGTGGGCGCCCCCCCACACCCGGAACACTCGTGGCGGAAGCAACAGGAGCCCCCAAACTTGCAGGCACCCTCGTTGAACTGCCAGCAAAACCCCTTGCGCTTTCCGGCCGTTGGCGAAGAGGCTTGGGCACCCCCGGGCTCCCCCCTGAAAGGGCTGTGGCCTGACCCTGGCCTGAGTCATGAGCCTCATCCGCAAGCCAATGTCCTTCTGATCCCATCTTAAACATGGTTCACCACCTTCCGCTGTCTGAACTGCTCATCATAGTGCAGCCACGCTCCCCCCCGTACACCCTCTGTGCCTCACTAATGGCATCAATATAGCAAAACAAACCGGAACAATATTCCGGCGCCTTTTCCCCAATAACACTTGCCAAGATGTAAAACGCCTGCACCCAATTGGCAAACGTACGCGGTATAAGACGAAACTGCCGCTTCTCCCTTCTTCCTTTTTGCTCTCCTCCGGCTTCACCTTATCCAAGTTGAACTTCTCCAGCGGAAGCAACAAGAATATCTCCACAAACTCCCCTTTCCAAATCCTCTCCCTCACCTCCGCCTGCAAGTGAGACCCCAGGGGCGCTTCGTGACAAATATATACCTCGCACCGGGCCGCATCAGCCAAACGAACACCATCCACCGTAAGTGACGCCGCGCCACTCCCCGTACTCACCTGAGAAGGTCCCAGAACTGCAGGAGGAACGACACTCATCCCCCCATTCCCCGGAGCCTCGACCGCCACCGAGGGGAGCCACATTCGCCATCGCACTCCCTGGAACCGCGGACAGAACAGAAGGGGGAGACATCCCCTGACTAACCCCACTCACCTGCGCAGTCCCGCCCACTACCAGAGCCACCACACTCACCGACTCCGCAGAAACAGACCTGACCGAAGGAGTAGTAGGCAGCCATGCTGCTACCGGAGCAAAAGAGGTGGAGGGGAGGGGCATCCCTGCCCCTCACTCGCCAAATCCCTGCAACCTTGGAACATGGCAGTAAACAGCTGCTGCAGAAAAGCTGAGCCCACGTTGAGGGCACCCCCCAAAGCCACCCCGCCCCATCGCCCGCCGTCGCTGCCGGCCAAACCTCCAGCCCACCCCCCGGGGCACGGGGAAATGACAAAAGAGACAAGGGAGGGGGGAGGCGGGGTGAGAGAGACAACAAAGAAACAGCAGAAGCCATAGTAGAAGCCTTACACGGCTGCCCAGGGGAAACTGTCTGACCAACCGCCACTCCGGGTCCTTGCAGAAGCCCCGACGGGCCCGCCACCGCTCCTGGACCGTCTGAGTCCGTATCCGACAGCTCACCCTCTGACCGCTGGTCCCCCTGAATGGCAGGGGACGCCGCACGTACCATCAAGGCCAGATGTCCGCTGCCAACTTGAGCCCCAGGAGCCCTAGGATCAGACCGCACCACTTCTGTTGCTCTCCCCCGCAGGGCCCCCTGCGCGCCAGCAGCAGGCGCTCCAACACCGCCGTCGTCAGACCTCCCAGGACCTCCGCTTCTCCCCACACCAGCCATGGCCGCCCTGGACAAAGAGCCCCCGGCCGCTCCTGCAGCTCTCCCGCGTCGGGTAGTGACACGTTGGGCGGATGAGCCCGCACTACCTCCCCTTCCCTGGTCCCCGAAGTAGGCCTAGGAGGAGAGGGAGACGCCATCCTCCGCGCCGCATCCCCCTCAGAGGGTTCAGCAGGCCGCTTCCTGGGGCCCGGAAAGGTCCGCGAACGGGCTCCCACCTCGGCGATTCCCACTGGAGGGGCCCTCAGGACTATACCGCACCGGCGGATGGGACCGCTGAATGCGGCGGGGGGCGGACCGGGTCGCTGGACGTACCTTCCCCCGATCCAGGCAACATCCCAGCCAGCTGTGCTGCATACCAGTGAGGCCCATGCTCCATTGCCGCGGACCGCAGCTGCTCGAGCAGGCCGTTGAGGTGATCCATTGAAGAGGTAACAGCACAGAGAAAAACAGCCTGTGTGTTACCTCTTCCTGCCTTGGAGCCGGATTGACTAACTCCGCCCCCTTGTACTATCTAGTAAGCCACCTCGTGCTGCCAGCCACTCCCCCTAGCAATACTGCACCCACCCCACATCCTATTTCCTGGAGCAACCTACTCAGCGTTCCCCCAGTCATGCGGCCCCTCTGCCTAGGTTCCCTTTACTCTGGGGCATTCTTTAGGATCTGTGTTCTACATTTATAAACTTAAGCTGAATGGTACTTTAAAAGCTTCAACAAAACTTGTTGAAAGCTCTGAAAATGCTTAGTAAAAGCTTGCTGTACACATTGTTCTTATACAAGCTGAAGCCTGTGTGAAACAAGTCCGTACATCATCCCTCTTCCACCACACAAGGATCTCACTCTGGTTAGCAAGTAATTGTGGCCGTAATCCTTTGACATTCTGGTTGTAGGCGGTGGGGCAGTGTGGTGCAATGCCAATACACATAGACGGTGTGTAACGGCTACCCACTGGTGTGAGGGTCTCAGCCGTTTGAGATGTCCTTTTCCCTGGCAAGCTGCGATATGCAGGTACCGCCGGTATATCCCATCGAACGCCCTTCCAAGAAACGAGACGTGCTACGTTTGAAGGGTCAAGTAGACTGACTTTATTTTCCACATTTTTCCTCCTTATATCTGGTTACAACTGTACAGAAACAAATGACACTCCCCCCCTCATCACACACTAAGGCTAATTACTAAACATTCTTTAATTAATAACAACAAAACCTTCACCCACTCCGTCTCCTAGGCAGACGTTTCGTCTCCGCATACAGAGACAGTGTTATCACACATAAACAGTTTTTAGCATGCATAATTATAGTTCTGAGAGCAGACCTGGGATTAACACCTGTCCATTACAACACCTTTATACAAGGACAATGGACTGCCTCCCAGGCCCTGACGCAATTAGCATGTCACTAGACTGAGTCATAGAATATTGACTGGTTGGGGTCACAATTAACCAACATCTTGTAGTCTCTCAAGATCCTGCAATTATTATCAATGTCCAGGCAGAATAGTCCATAATCCGTTACACTGCCCCCCTTTTGTGGAACACTCCGGCAGACCCGGATTGATCCTTTTCGGATCAACTTGGGGATGTCCGGTCTGCTGTTAGGGTAAAAGTTCCGTTTGCCTGGACAGTCCGTCAGCCTTCCCATTGGCTTACCAGGTCGGTAGCTGATGGTGACGGTGAATAATAGAATTCAGTTCTGGAACAGTGACTTGCTTTGCTCTCTCAATGGCTCCCAAAACCTGTTGCTGATGCTCTTGGGACAGATACGGCACCACCTGGATGCAAATCCCATTTAATCTTTTGACAATTTCCGCCTGTTTGTGCATTTCAATGTTCAAGCCACGGGACATCTCATAATACGTGACATAGTGTCGTTGCATCTCTGATTTCTCACTGGCCAACTTGTCACATTCCCATTTTAGACTGTGATATTGTGCCGGATCTACACTACATGTCGGGGAAGGTAGTCTTACCCGGTTCTCAGCAGCAAGTGGGTTGATTCCAGCAACGCGGGTGGTCACGGCACAAGCAGCAGCAGGTGTAGGTAAATAAGCCGAAGTCAGAGGGCCAATGTCGTTGCCCAGCACCACCTCGGCAGGTAGGTTGTCCATGATACCAACTGTGGTCTTTCCTGACCCGGCTCCCCAGTCTAAGTGCACCCGGGTGGTGGGTACGCGAAATACAGAACCCCCTGCGACCCGGACGGCAACTGTGCGAGTGGACATGTTCTCTGGCTTTACCAGATGTTTTTGAATCAACGTGATTGTAGTCCCAGTGTCTCTTAGGCCTTGTGCTACTTGTCCATTCACCCGTACCTCCTGACGGTGATGCTGACGGTTATCCGGAGAGGCCGCTTGTATTGGGTCTGCCTCATACCAAATTCCCAGACATTCCTCAGGGCCCCCCTCGGTCTCCAGGCAGTGGGCCGCAGAGGGACGTGATGGAGTGACCTCTGTGTTGGGTGTTGTGCGTCTCCAATTGTTATTTGTAGCTCTCAAAGGGCAATAACGAGCAATATGTCCAGTGTCGCTGCAGTGATGGCACGTCACCCTAGGCGAATCCCGGGGGTAGTTGCTAGGCCCCTGAGGACGTGATGGGACTGGAGCCCAAAAATCTGGGCGTGGGGTGACGGTTGGAGTACGCGGTTCTACCTTCTGAGCCAGCCGCATAGTACCCTGGCTTACTTTCCTTGTCTCCGCGTACTCATCTGCTAGCCGAGCCGCCTCGTTTAAGTTAGCGGGACGGCGATCTCGTACCCAGTCTTGTATGTCTGCGGCCAGGTCTTGGAAGAAATGTTCCATTAGGAACAGCTGCAATACTTCCTCCCCGGTGTTGGCCTTGCACCCTTGGACCCAAAGGGATGCCACCCTTTGTAACTGGTTGGCCCATTCCATGTGGGAGTCCACAGCCATCTTCTTGGACTCCCGGAAGCGCCGGCAGTAGGCTTCTGGAGTTACGGCGTATCGGGTTAGCAGCGCCTTTTTAACTTGCTGGTATTGTAAAATATCCTCTGGAGCAAGAGCCCGAAAGGCTTCATTGGCTTTGCCCGACAATTTCCCCGACAAAATAGTGACCCATTGGTCTGGTGGTACCTGGTGTAGTGAGCACTGCCTCTCAAAGTCCGCCAAATATCCATCGATTTCCTCCTCACTTTCTACAAAAGCTTTAAATGCAGTGAACGGTATTTTCTTTCCTGTAGCAGCAGGTGGGGGGGTAGGAACTGCAGGTGTAATGGGCTGTCTCGCTCTTACCAGTTCCAGTTCTTGTCCCCTCTTCGTTTGTATCTCCTCCCTTGCTTCCCGGAACAGCTGGTTGATTAGTTCCACGGACGTTTCTGGATACAAGGATAATCTCCGCTGTACAATCCCAGTAATTACATCTTCTTTGCTGACAGGTGTAAGGGGCTCCGTTCCTTCCATAGATCCATCCATTTCGTCCAGCTCCAGCAGGTCAGCTATCAGCTCCCTCCGTGGTCTGTTGCTGGCGCTCCTACCATGACTCTCCAATAGATCTTTTAGTGTGGATCTTTTCAGCCTGGCGTACTGCGACTCCATTCAGCACTTGCTCTTTGGATAAAAGGACCATCCCACCGCTGCCACCAATGTAACGGCTACCCACTAGTGTGAGGGTCTCAGCCGTTTGAGACGTCCTTTTCCCTGGCAAGCTGCGATATGCAGGTACCGCCGGTATATCCCATCGAACGCCCTTCCAAGAAACGAGACGTGCTACGTTTGAAGGGTCAAGTAGACTGACTTTATTTTCCACATTTTTCCTCCTTATATCTGGTTACAACTGTACAGAAACAAATGACACTCCCCCCCTCATCACACACTAAGGCTAATTACTAAACATTCTTTAATTAATAACAACAAAACCTTCACCCACTCCGTCTCCTAGGCAGACGTTTCGTCTCCGCATACAGAGACAGTGTTATCACACATAAACAGTTTTTAGCATGCATAATTATAGTTCTGAGAGCAGACCTGGGATTAACACCTGTCCATTACAACACCTTTATACAAGGACAATGGACTGCCTCCCAGGCCCTGACGCAATTAGCATGTCACTAGACTGAGTCATAGAATATTGACTGGTTGGGGTCACAATTAACCAACATCTTGTAGTCTCTCAAGATCCTGCAATTATTATCAATGTCCAGGCAGAATAGTCCATAATCCGTTACACGGTGCAATAAAGAACTTGTATTGAATGCAGTCATGGTTTACAACAGAACCCAAGTGGGAACCGCCTGGCCGCGTATACTCGTGGTTTTCAGCAATGGGGATAAGGCGATGCTCTGCTGGACTAAAAGCATCTGTAAAGAGAGCAGATTATGACCTGGCCATCTCACGCCCAATCAGGAAAATGACCAGGGGAATCACAGACCCTATGCTTTCCCTCCTCATTAGGAACCTTTTTCCTACTGCTAGTACTGCCCCTGACAAGCGGGGTACCTCTCCCTACGCTACCCACTTGCATAAAGTGTGCCAAACCCACGAGCCAGGATCTTAAATAGGCTCTGCCTGACCCAAGATGGCTGCTAGAGTCACGTGGGACAGCAGCATCCAATAGAATAGCTTTCCCAGTGATCCATGAAACTATAGAGGACCCTTGTTCCTCTTGACCTCCGCCTCCAACAACAGTGCAGCTACAGAGAGCGCCACCTGTCTGAAAGTAAACTACACCTGCCTACATGGTGGCAGCAGTGGGATATTAGTGTGTGATGCTTGTTGGATGTTACTTTTGTCTGGATTGGGGAACTTTGAGTTCTCACTATAATTTACCAGAGGGCTAGTTAATTTATAAGGATGTAAGACAGACAACAATAGCTTGTGAATCATTTGGCCTCTCTCATCCCTGTACCCTCTGTATCCCCATCCATGACATTTCCCATGCCACCCCTCCATCACTGCACATTAAAAGGTGGTCTAAGGTAGTAAAGATTGAGGCCCCGTACACACGGTCGAGGAACTCGACGTGCCAAGCACGTCGAGTTCCTCGTCGAGTTTCGGTGTTGAAGCCCCCGAGGAGCTCGGCGGGCCGCCTTCTCCCATAGAACAACGAGAAAATAGAGAACATGTTCTCTATTTTCTCGTCGAGCTCCTCGGCGGCTCCATCGAGCCAAAACTGTACAGACGACAGAGTTTCTCGGCAGAATCCGGGTTTTGACCGAGTTTCTCGGTGAATTCTGCCGAGAAACTCTGTCGTGTGTACGGGGCCTGAGGGAGCACTGCATCTGGAATCCACCACCATCCCAACCTGCTTCACCTCCCGATCCCCGCCATTCTGCTGCTCTGTAAATCCGGCAGGTGCCGCAGCAACTCTATCAGTATTAAGTATATCATTTTTTAAACTGAGGGCTTAAAATGTGAAAGTGGGCTTTTGATGAGAAAGGAGGGGCACTGGTGTAAAGAGGGACATCTAATGTAAACAAGAGAACGCAGATATAGTATAGTGTTATAGGTATACTGTGGCAAGACCTGAAAATTGCTGATCACAGACGCTCTCCATCCAATCTGACAGAGCTTGAGATATTTTACAAAGAAGAAGAATGGGCAGAAATGTCCCTCTCTAGATGTGCAAAGCTGGTAGAGACACCCCCAAAAAGACTTGCAGCTGTAATTGCAGAGAAAGGAGGTTCTACAAAGTACTGAATCTGGGGGGCGCCATACAAAATGTACCCCCCACACTTTTCACATATTTATTTGTAAAAAAAAAAAAAAATGAAAACCATTTATCATTTTCCTTCCACTTCACAATTATGTGACACTTTGTGTTGGTCTATCACATAAAATCCCAATAAAATCCCAATAAAATACATTTACGTTTTTTGGGTGTAACATGACAAAGTGTGGAAAATTTCAAGGGGTATGAATACCTTTTCAAGGCACTGTATAGTAAAGTGTTATAGGGATATTGGGGACTTTTAATGTAATGCCTCGTACACACGGACAAACATGTACGATGAAAACGGTCCGCCGGACCGTTTTCAGCGGACATGCCCACCCGGAGATTTCTGTATGATGGCTGTACACACCATCATACAGAAATGAGAGACAATCCACAATCCGTCGCCGCGACGATGACGCGGCGACGTGCGTGACGCTGAAAGGTCAATGCTTCCACGCATGCGACGCATGCGAGGGATGGCGGCCGCTCGGACATGTACGGTAAGTCTGTACAGACGACTGAACATGTCCGACGGACAGGATTCCAGCGGGCATGTTTCTTAGCAAATTTAGAAACATTTGCCCGCTCGAAAACGGTCTGGCGGGCAAATGTACGCTGGAATCCTGTCCGATCGGCCGTACACACGACCGAACATGTCTGCTGAAACTGGTCCGCGGACCAGTTTCAGCAGACATGTTCGGTCGTGTGTACGGGGCCTTAAGAGGTGTGCTGAATTTCCCTCACAATCTCCCTCCTTCCATTTCTCTCTTTTCTCTGTGAGACGGTTCATTCTGGTAATTAGGTAATTTGTGGAAACAAGAACTATGGCATGAAAACAAATCTGTGGCCCAGATTCAGGTACTACTTGCGCGGGCGCAATCGCGATATGCGCCGCGCAAGTACGGATTTGCGCCCAGGCAAATATGCGGATGACCCAGAAAACAAGCTAAGCCTGAAATTAGGCATTTTTCAAGGGATGCAGTTTCTCTGCCCTGGCGCAATTAATGGGCATTTTTGCGCAGGGTGCAACTTGCGCTCTCCTTGTTTTCCCTCAGCAAATATGCAAATGAGGAACTAACGCTGATTCAAAAATCTGCACGTGTGAGGCGCAGTTTGCACAACAAGCGCGCAAGCTGTTCGGCTGTTCGGCTGTTGCACATTATAAAAGCAGGGGCAAGTTAGCAACAGACGTCCACAGGTCAGCTGGAGAGCAACTACAGCAGCACCGTTACGGACGAGCTGAACAAGCAGAGCACCCACACTTTCTGGACCTCACATCTGTGTGCCAACATGCCAGGGGCAGCTATGGTTCTAGCAATACTAGAGAGTGAACCGACTCGTAGGAGGGCACGGGAGAGGATATACCGAGTGCGCAGGAACATCTTTGACATGAGTGATTTGGAGGTGTATCGCATGTTTAGATTCAGCCCTGAAGTCATCCTGGAATTAGCCACAATCCTGCATGATGACATCACCAGCCAGACACATCGTGGACATGCAGTGCAGCCACTGGTCAAGGTAGTGGCAACCCTGCATTTCCTGGCCACTGGATCTTTTCAGCGCACAAGTGGAACTGTGGCTGGGATGTCACAATCCTCCATGAGTAGGTGTGTGCACCAAGTTGTCCCCGCAATCCTGAGACGCATGTCCCACCAGTTCATCAAACCCACCCAGGAGGACCTGCGGCAGAAGGCAATCACAGATTTCTACCAAATTGCCAGATTCCCACGCACTTTGGGGGCCATTGATTGTACCCATGTTGCACTACGGCCCCCCCCCGTGACATAGAGCATATATACTGTAATAGGAAGCACTGGCATTCCATCGATGTCCAGGTCATAGTGGATGCCCATGGCCTCATATGGCACGTCCGTGCCAAACACCCCGGGTCCTGCCATGACAGCTTCATATTCCGTCAGAGCAGCATCCCAACAGAATTTGAACAGAACATGTATGGGGACAGCTGGCTGATTGGTGAGTGTGTTTAACGTTCTCTTTGCACGTTAAACACACACATTAATCATGTCACAAGTAGAATGCACGCGTGCACACCACTGTGGTCCCTAGCACACACACCCCACATGCACCCAAAATTGTATTAGACCCAAGGATACCCCATGGTATTAGGGAGCAGCAACGCCACGTCAAGGCTCCAATTATGTTGCTGTCCATTCATACACCTTTCACATGGCAGAGGGTGACACCCCTTTTCCAGCAGGAGTGACACCCCCCCCCCCATTCACACACCAGTCACACTGTAGTATACACTCCTCACTGTGTGTAGGGACTACAAAATAAAATAAAAACTCAAACTTTGAGCATAAAATAAAAATATAAAAGCTCATAATCTGAGCATTAAAGTAAAATATAAAAGCTCATAACCTGAGCAAAAAAAAAAATCAAAAAATCAAAAAATTATGAGCATAATCAAAGTAAATAGAAAAAGCTCCTTATCTGAGCACCAAGGGATATGTAAAAAATAAATAAAAAAGGGACAGGAAAATATATATATATTTTTTTAGACATCCTCGTGCCAAGGGTCCCCCGGCTCTGGCTCCTCAGTCGGCGTGGTTGAGCCTGGGGTGGGGATGGAGCATGGGGTGGGGGTGGAGCATGGGGTGGGGATGGAGGGGGGGGAGGAGCAGCATCCCCTACTTCCTCACTCCTGGCAGGTGGTGCCTGCCTGCCCTCCATGGCGTTGGCCAGGCGGGTGTGCACATTGTTGGTTTGTGCCAACATCCGCAGCTGCCGGGTGGTAGTGGTACTCTGGTGCCGCCGGGTTAGTCTCCCCTCCTCCCGCACAGCAGCAGTGTTGGCCTCCACCGCACCTGCCAACCTGCTCACCTCCGCTGTGAGCAAAGCGGTGGCGTCCTGCTGCTCAACCATGCAGGTGACCATGGCTCCACAGTTCGCACTGACTTCCTCCAGGCTTTCTGTGTCTCTTTTCCCCTGGTCAGCATGCAGGGTGAGGGCCTGCTGCACAGAGGAGGAGGAGGAGGCCAGGCTGTCCGCCACCCGCCTCAAATCACCCACCATGTCCCCTATGTCTGCCGGCCCTGTTCCTCCTGCAGACCTTCTCGGAGGACGGAGGGTACACCCCTCGTTTTGCAAAGAGCCTTCCTGGGAGGAGAGGCTGGGGCACGGACTGAGGGAGAAGAAGGGGAGGGGGTCACACTGGTGGTAGGGACACTGGAGGGAGGGACACTGGAGGGAGGGACACTGGAGGGAGGGACACTGGAGGGGCTTGCCCTGGAGGGGGATGACGTGATGGTCGGGGGGGTGGTGGGGAGGTCAGGGATGGTGGGATCCTCCTGGAGGAAGACAGAGTCCTCCAGGTGGAGGATAATGGACTCCTCCTCCACTTCCTCCTCCATAGTTGGCCTATGTTCACTCTCGTCCTCCACCAACAAGGCCAGTATCTCCATGGGGGTTGACTGTACCACCTGGTGATGTGGGGATGGCGTGGGTCGCCCTGCAGCCGACGACGGCCCAGCTTCATCCTCAACATCTGTGGATGACACAAAAAAACACATGTTGCTGGAGCCACACACTTGTTACATTTTCCCTTCTACCCCCTCCCATGATACACAGCAAATATGAGAAAAAAAAACTTGTTACATGTTCCCTTCTACCCCCCTCATATGTTCACTTCTACCCCCTCCCATGATACACAGCAAATATGAGAAAAAAAACTTGTTACATGTTCCCTTCTACCCCCTCATATGTTCACTTCTACCCCCTCCCATGATACACAGCAAATATGAGAAAAAAAAACTTGTTACATGTTCCCTTCTACCCACTCACATGTTCCCTTCTACCCCCTCCCATGATACACAGCAAATATGAGATAAAACACACTTACCAGTCCCCAAGTCCCCAACAGTGGAGTCATATCCTGGAACTCCCTCCACCTGCTCCAGCGACAAACTTTGAGATATGATCTCCTCCTCCGGATTTAAACGGATTGGGCAGACTGGTCCTCCTCCCGTGCCCCTGGTATGTTTCCGGATAATCACCAGCTTATCCCGGACCCTACGCCGCATATCGTTCATCTTTTTTTGAATATCCTCCCAGGTCCTCTCCTCATTGCCCAGGGCATTTATGTCCAAAGTAATGGCATCATAGATAGCCCTCCTTTGGGCTACGGTGGTGTTCTTCCGCTGGGCACCATACAGCACAGTAGTATGGCGAGTGAGTGCCGCCAGCATTACCTCCATCTCAGCGGAGTTAAAGTTCGCTTTCCTCTTTTTTTCCCTCTGAGGAGGTGCCATCTCCAATAAAGGACAAAATTACCTTGCTCAGGGGGGGGGGGGGTGGAAAAAGCAGGATGTAATTTTGCACAGGACCTGCGCAGGTCTGCCCCTATTTATTTGCTCAGTGCAAGCAGGTGGGCAGGATTTGCCCAGAAATTAGGACAGGCGCAGTTGCACGCATGCGCACACGGGAGCGGTCGAACTGCGCATGCGTGCGCCGGGCGCAAGCCACTGCTGAGCGGAGAGACCATCATTTGCATAGGGGCACACCCACTTTCACTTGCGCTGGCTTGCGCCCTCAATTTTGCCTTACACAGGAGCATATTACCACACAAAAGACATCCTGAATCAGGTGGCAATCTTGCCAAATTGCCCCGGCGCAGAGCAATTCAGCTGAGCTGGACAGGTGTAATTAATGGGCAAATCTACCTGAATCTGGGCCTGTGGGTTTTTAAGTTGTACTTATTCAATCATTGAAGGTTGATCTTTGGCGTATGCTTTGGGACCCGTATTTCAGTACCCACTGGACACGGTTGTTGCTATTGACAACCTTAATTCTGTATGTTCAGTAATGTTCAAAATTATTGGTACTCTGTATTGCTGTTTTTTTTTCATTGTAAAACAAACAAAAATGATTGAAACTGAATAACATCTGGGAATGAAAAGTGAAAGTCAAGTTTCTCACTGAAATTCCCAAGGTAAGTGAATACTTTTACAATGATTTTTGTATTATATTTTTCAAGGTTTTCTTCAAAGTTATTTCCTATGAAGATAAGGGTGCTGCACCCTGGTGATCTTTGATCCCTTCTGTTTTGTTCAAACATATCTAATAAGGAATGAGATCCTCCTTCGTTGCCAATCATTACATCCCTTACACCTCCCACCTGTCCTTCAGCTTGTTTATATTATCACCCACTCTTTGTTTGATTCATATAAAGTTCTGTCAGGACGGTGTGCCAAGACAGTGTGTCAGGACGGTGTGTCAGGACGGTGTGTCAGGACGGTGTGTCGTGGAGATAACAGATAAAAGAAGATAAAATGTCGGGAATGATCCAGTGGTGTGTTGCAGGTAATGTACATTCTGTGTGCTGTGCGGTGTTTGGTGTGGATCTTCCTCTCTGCTACATACCGGGGACCATAGAGCTCCGATCACACCAGTGCGATTTCAGATGCTACTTCAGTTGTACAGAATCACATGACAATTGAAATAACCTTATATTCAATGATGCCCCTTTACATTAATGCAACATGACTGCGATGTGATTTTGGAAAGGTCCCTGCATTACTTTGATGGGACTGCAACACAATTTTGGCCCCATAGATTTCAATGGAGCAGCACCAAAATTGCATGTACATATGTTTTTTGGTGTGTTTTTGCCTGTGATTGGTTTTCAAGAAGCCAGCACCAGCTCCTTAACAGCATGGAGGTCCCCATCCATTCTATTACCAGGCCCCTTAAGAGTTCCCCCTTTCACTGACAGCTCATTTATTTACAATCAGCTGTCAGCCTGTAATCCCCCAGGTTACATCATGGAGTGCATCTGGGATTTCATCAGAGCCCTGGTGCAAGAAACAATGACGGGCCCTGCTGCCACCCCCCTTCCATCTGAGCCCTAGGCTTCCAGTTTTGGGAAGGTGTCCATGGACATCCTCCCAGAACAATGCCTCCCCTGGGGCACACATCCAGCACACTCTGTGACTGCTTAGTCCTTCGGACACCGCTGATCACAGATCGTGGTAAAGGGCCAATCACCGTTGCCCTTTGCCATGTTACATAGTTGCATAGTTAGTCAGGTTGAAAAAAGGCACAAGTTCATGTGAATCGCTGATCACATGTAAACAGGCTTGCTGGTTACACTGGTCTACAATGAGAAATCCTTGGAAATGAAAGTAACTAAATTTCATCAGAATTGGGTCACTAATGAAGGAAAATGAAGTCCTGAGTATTACTTGGCTCTAGTTTCCAAGATACAGCTTCAGGTCAAAATTGCTTCAAAATAGTGTAAAATTAAATAAGGGGATATGCGATTATGCTCCATAACTTTTCTGTAAAATGTGATATAGCAATATAAATGGTTCCACACCCATCATTATAAATGTCTTTTAATTGACACCAATAACATAACTTTTCACTTATTTAGTGTTTTTTTCATAAAACATTTTCATGCTCCCTCCACATACTTGGGACTGCAAAATGCATGGACTTTTTCTTCTTTAGCCAATGATGCAGCTCAGTTGCACATGTAATGTAACAATAAGGAGGGGCCCAACTCTTGTCCTGATCTCATATATTCCATCCAAAATATAGGTGGTATGCCTTTTTTTTTTACCACTACCGTCATACTGCACTTTTGAGATGCACATGTAACCTCGCCAGAAATGTAGCAGAAGTTATCTACATTGGGGCAGATTCAGAAAGACTTACGACGGGCGTATCAGTAGATACGCCGTTGTAAGTCCGAATCCGCGCCGTCGCAACTTTAAGCGTATGCTCAAACTGAGATACGCTTAAATGTTGCTAAGATACGACTGGCGTAAGTCTCCTACGCCATCGTATCTTAACTGCATATTTACGCTGGCCGCTAGGGGGAATATGTAAATCAGCTAGATACGCCTATTCACGAACGTACTGCTATATGAGGCGCAGCCAATGTTAAGTATGGACGTCGGGCCAGCGTCGTATTTTCCGTCGATTATGTCGTTTGCGTAAGTCGTTCGCGAATAGGGATGGATGTAATTTACGTTCACGTCGAAAGCATTGGCTTTTTGCGGGTTAATTTGGAGCATGCGCACTGGGATACTTTTACGGACAGCGTATGCGCCATTCGTAAAAAGCGTCATTTACATGGGGTCACGATGATTTTACATAAAACACACCCACATCTTACACATTTGAATTAGGCGGGCTTACGCCGGCCAATTTACGCTACGCCGCCGCAACTTACGAAACAAGTGCTTTGTGAATAATGCACTTGCCTGTCAAAGTTGCGGAGGCATAACGTAAATAGGATACGCTACGCCCGCACAGAGTTACGCGCTCCCTACCTGAATCTGCCCCATTGTTTACACCAGGGATAGGCAACCTTTGAGAGATGGAGATCAACTTGAACAACACTAATGAAGTGTTGGATACAATGGGCCAGATCCACGAAGCGTGGCGCTTCTCTCCGTCCGGCGTAGTGTATCTCAGATACACTACGCCGCCATAACTTACTTTTTTTTTTGTATCCTCAAAGATTTCCCGCTGTAAGTTACGGCGCCATAGTGTAACTTAGGCGGCGTAAGGGCGCGCAATTCAAATGTATGTGATGGGGGCGTGTTTCATGTTAATACGTCGTGACCCGACGTAAATGACGTTTTTTTTTAACGGCGCATGCTCCGTCCGTTGGGGTAACCCAGTGCACATGCTCGAAATTAAACCGGAACAAGCCAATGCTTACGACGGTGACGTCATTCTACGTAAAGCCCTATTCGCGAACGACTTACGCAAATGACGTAACATTTTCAAAATTCGACGCGGGAACGACGGTCATACTTAACATAGGATACGCCTCATATAGCAGGGGTAACTTTACGCCGGAAAAAGCCGAACGCAAACGACGTAAAAAAATGCGCCGGCCGGACGTACGTTCGTGGATCGCCGTATCTAGCTAATTTGCATACTCGACGCGGAATTAGACGGAATTGCCACATAGCGGCCAGCGTAAATATACACCTACGATCCGACGGCGTACTAAGACGCACGCCTGTCGGATCGAGACCAGATTCCGTCGTATCTTGTTTTGTGGATACAAAACAGAGATACGATGGGGGAACTTTGAAATTACGCGGTGTATCCATAGATACGCCAGTGTAATTAGTTTGAGGATCTGGCCCAATATTTTAACTCAGAACTAAAATAAAATAAGTATTTTGGTTTAAGAATCTTTTTCTTGACATACATTGTTAATAATACAAGTTAGATAACAATTAAAAAAAGAGTAGTATAAAAATACAATTAATAGTTAAATGTATCCCTAATAAAAAAGAAAATAGGGGTTCAGTTCAGTTTACAAAAATCAAACAATTAAACTTTGTCTAAATAAGATATTAAAAGAATTAGTATACTTGTAGTATAATAAGTATTAAAGTTTTAAAATAAATAAATAGTTAATAAAAAAAAAAGAGGAAAATGTAAGAAGAATGTGGACAATAAAAGGACAAGTAAAGTGTTGTATTTTTTATGAATCGCTAGTATTTAAAGAGGAATAACTTAATCAAGGTCGACATGTTTTTTCAAAACACACGACCGTTTTTCATGACAAATCATGACAAATTTCATGACAAATCGTGAAAAATTCAATTTTTTTAAATTGTCATTAAAAACGGTCGTGTGTAGGCTCCAGAGCATTTTTCTTGACGTCAATATTTTTATCCAAAATTTACATATTTTAGGACATCGCCACCAGTTGTGTATCATACAACCTTCTTGACCACAATTTCTAAAACATTTAGAACTGACTTGTCTATTTATTTTAGCCATTCTCAAAGGATCCATGTACCAACGTAATGGAGTTTTGTAATTAGATTCCACTAAAGACGTATTTATTGAAATTTTTCGAAATTATTGATCGCTTTATACCATTCTGAGAATTCCCAAGAAAAATTAAGATCTTATTCCCATTGTGTCATATATTGGAGCTTATGTTCAGGTTCAATTAAAATATAATATTATAATAGATATACAGCCTGTTGTTGTATTTTTAGTAGTACAAGATTGTTTGAATGGGTGACTTCTAAGTTTATTTTCTAAGAATTTGTTGTATCGAGATAGTTTTGTTGGATTGGCTTCTCTCCACGCATCGATAAGATAATTACGAAATAATAGATCAGCAAGTTCATAGCTATGCTTAGAAGGATGTTTATAAACAGTGGGGCAGATCCACAAAGAAATTACGCTGGCGTATCTATTGATACGCTGGCGTAATTTCAAAATTCCCGCGTCGTATCTTTGTTTTGAATCCTCAAAACAAGATACAACGGCATCTCGGCTAGATCCGACAGGCGTACGTCTTCATACGCCGTCGGATCTAAGATGCAATTTTTCGGCGGCCGCTAGGTGGCGTTCCCGTCGTAATCCGCGTTGAGTATGCAAATGAGCTATTTACGGCGATCCACGAACATACGTCGGCCCGTCGCTTTTTTTTTCGTCGTTTGCGTTCGGCTTTTTCCGGCGTATAGTTAAAGCTGCTATACTGAGGCGTACTCAATGTTAAGTATGGCCGTTCTTCCCGCGTACAATTTTGAATTTTTTACGTCGTTTGCGTAAGTCGTTCGCGAATAGGAATTTGCATAGAATGACATCACCGTCGTAAGCATTGGCGGGTTCTGGTTTAATTTCGAGCATGCGCACCGGGATACCCTAGGGACGGCGCATGCGCACCGGGATACCCTAGGGACGGCGCATGCGCAGTTCCAAAAAACGTTGTTTACGTCGGGTCACGACGTATTAACATAAAACACGCCCCCATTAGATCCATTTGAATTCCGCGCCCTTACGCCGCGAGAGATACACTACGCCGCCGTAACTTGCGGCGTGAATTCGTTGAGGATTCAAACCAAAGGCAAGTAAGTTACAGCGGCGTAGCGTATCTTACATACGCTGCGCCCGGCGCAGATGTATGTGGATCTGCCCCAGTATCTCCAGCTAATATGAGTGTACCTTCAATTTCGGAATGTAAAAAAGAGAAAAGATTTTGGAAAAAGCCTAATTAATTGGAATTAGGGGTGTAATACACTATAAAAGTAACTACATTTTCTGTGAAAAATTACTGAAGCGCTAATATGAGTACGAAAAAAATATATTAAAAGATAAATAAATGATTCGAGCTGCAATTAATTATAAGTGTTATGATATCATCCAATGGTGCTAAATAAAAAATAGTCATGTGCTAAAATCAACCTCCTAAAACTGCACGATACAGTGAAAAAATACAATACAGATAAATACAAGTGAATAAAAATATAAAATATAAATATATAGCAGCCGCAATAAAGAATCCAATGTGTAAATAAATAAATATTCACCACCACCACGTAGTGGGTTAATCCTGCTCACCAAAACTTAATGTAATGAGTGAGTGAGTGCCATAAATGAAAGAGACACCTATCTTGATTGTATTCACTAACCAGATTACAATACTCAAAATTATGTCTGGTAAACTTTATATGCGGATGGATGATTATATCCGGGCTTCGTCGTATGCGATAGTTCTCAAAGAAAATAAAACATCATCACTGCGCAAATATGCTAACGTAAAAGTAAATGAAGGTCTTGGGTAGCTGCACTCACATTTAGCTCAGTAATATAATGCATGTAAAGTGGTCAGTTGCAAACCGCAGGATCCTCCTCTCTCCACATTTAGCACAATCTAGCACCATGGATGACGTCTTTGGCTCTTCCCGATGCGTTGCGTCACATATCACGTGACTTTCTCAAGGGTTTCTTCTATTTTCTATTTATTGCGCTGCTATAAATTTATATTTCATATTTTTGTTCACTTGTATTTATATGTATTTTTTCACAGTTTCGTGCAATATTAGGAGGTTGATTTTAACTACATTTTCTCCCAGTAACCCTTTAATTAGAAGATAATGACCTTCTTTGACTCTAATAATTTTATGTTCAGTAAAGGATATTCGGTTAGATATACATAAATCCACACCTCTACTGTTTTCTGAAGCATTAGCATAATAGCATATAGGATACCTTCTATGGAGGAATTTTGGTATAAAAGAATGGAGAAAATGTATTTCTTGTAAAGCTATAATGTCAGCACCCAAGTAACAGTAATAAGGGAAGGCTTTTAATACTTTTGTTTGTGAATTTAAACCTTTTACGTTATGGGAAACAATTTTTTAATAGTTTTTATGATAAAGTCATAATAACAATCACCTACCAATTTATTAGTGATAATGTTATCAAGAGAAAAGAAAAATAACCATTGGCTTAGAGAAGAAGGAATAAAAAATAAAAAAAAATAAGCCAAGAGAATAGAATAAAAATAAAAATAAAAAGTTTTACATTGATTTCAGTAATCATGATGAATGCAATGCGCTCAGAATGCAGGTTTAAGGAGTGTATTACGCTCAAAATGCAGAGTTAAGGAGTGCGTTGTGCTCAGAATGCAGGGATCAGGAGTGTATTTTACCATCAGAATGCAGGGATCAGGAGTGCTTTAAGCCCAGAATGCAGGGATCAGGAGTGTCTTAAGCTCAGAATGCAGGGTTCATGAGTGCCTTAAGCTCAGAATGCAGGGTTCAAGAGTGCGTTTTATGCTCAGAATGCAGGGATCAGGAGAGCATTTTACTCAGAATGCAGTGATCAGGAGTGCGTTGCACTCAGAATGCAGGGATCAGGAGTGCATTTTATGCTCACAATGCAGGGATCCGGAGTACGTTTTATGCTCAGAATGCAGGTTTCAGGAGTGTGTTTTGTGCTCAGAATGCAGGGATCAGGAGTGTGTTTTCTGCTCACAATGCAGGGATCCGGAGTACATTTTTATGCTCAGAATGCAGGTTTCAGGAGTGTGTTTTGTGCTCAGAATGCAGGGATCAGGAGTGTGTTTTACGTTCAGAATGCAGGGATCAGGAGTGCTTTAAGCTCAAAATGCAGGGATCAGGAGTGCATTTTATGCTCAGAATGCAGGGATCCGGTGTACGTTTTATGCTCAGAATGCAGGTTTCAGGAGTGTGTTTTATACTCAAAAAGCAGGGATCAGGAGTGTGTTTTACGTTCAGAATGCAGGGATCAGGAGTGCTTTCCACTCAGAATGCAGGGATCAGGAGTGCATTGCACTCAGAATGCAGGGATCAAGAGTGAGTTTTATCAGGAGTGCTTTAAGCTCAGAAGGCAGGGATTAGGAGTGCGTTTTACGTTCAGAATGCATGGATCAGGACTGCATTGCGCTCAGAACATGTGGGAGTTGTGGGAGAGGTAAAGGACAATAAATCTGGGGGAGTGTGTGCACAGCGGCTTAGAACAGATGCATTCTAATACTGCTCCACACTCACCAGGTGACAATCACCATTCATTTGCAAGCTGTCTCTATCCTCTCACCCAGCTTCTGTCCCCGCTATCTCCTGCACCTCGGTAATTCGCCCGGGAACAAACACTGAGCCTACTCTTCAACCTTATCCCGCCCACTAGACAAAATGGCCGCCAGTCTCTCCAGGTTAACAGGGCAACTCGGCACACAGCACAAACTCTCCTTGCTCTGACACTAATGCAAATGCTGATAATCATTTAATTGTACAAGTCCGGGACATTATCAGAGAGGAGCTGGCAAACACATCTCCTACCATTATGACAGAACTATGTCATGATATCCAAGAAATAGGCCATAGAACAGCCTCTTTAGAAGGAAAAAAAAGATGATGCCACAGAGGTAATGACCGACTATGAATGTGAATTAAAGCATGTTTTGCATGACCTAACAGCACTTAAAGATCAATTAGATCAGTGATGGTGAACCTTGGCACCCCAGATGTTTTGGAACTACTTTTCCCATGATGCTCAACTACACTGCAGAGTGCATGAGCATCATGGGAAATGTAGTTCCAAAACATCTGGGGTGCCGAGGTTCACCATCACTGAAAGATCAGAAAAACAGATATCACCAGAGTAATTTTCATATCTGTGGACTTCCAGAACATATTACCGATCTTCACGGCTTAGTCCTTACCATCTTTCAGGAATTAGCACCGGATCTATCAGTCATCAAGCTTGAAATTTGACTGAATTTCTAGAACCCTCAGCCAACGAAAACCAGATAGACAGCCTTGTGACATTATTGTTAAATTACATTTTGTCCGTACATGTGACCATCATCTTCGTGCTGCAAGGGAATCCCCTCATTTATTGCATCTTTTCAAGGCCATGCTTATAGTCTTTATGCTCACTTTATGCTGACTTAGCACACTCCACCATTATGAAACAGCAATCTCTTTGTCCTTATCTTACTATTCTCTGAGCTGCAGGAATTAGATATCATTGAGACTTTCCCTTTAAAACTTTGCTTTTTCCTACAATGGTGCATTCTTTCGACTTCACACTCTTGAAGAATTACATATTTGTTTTAAACAAATTAACCTTCAGACACCATCAGATACTGTATAACCATTTCACAAATCGCAAATCAGACATCTGTGGATCTTTGTGCCTCTTCGCAACCGCAGAAAACTCCTAGCCCACAACCATTTTAAAGAGGGAAAATAAGAAATTAAACTTGACTGCTGAGGCGCAATGATCCCAGGTACCCCTTACTACAAAATTATGTACATAAACCTTCCCCCTTGCCCCTTCATCCCAATAAATAAACACTCTTACAACCATTAAGTTGGAAAGGGCAAGGCCACAGCTTTATTAAAGCAAACATAACGTTTTCAACATTCAACATCTTATAACCAGTGCCAGTCACAGTTGTACTGTGAGCACAATTCCAAAAAGGTGGGGGGGGCCTGTCCTTACCATAAGTGCTGAACAGGCCGCCTTCTTCCGGTGTCCATAAAGGGCATGGCGCACTATGGCCATTTTTTGCTGGCAATGTCAAGAAAACCGCAGAAAGCTGTGACATACCATAGAAAAAAGGGGCGGGAGGTGGGCAGCTCTTCCCAGCGTGCTTCCAAAAAGACCCAGAATTCCCTTGGGCGATCTCTTTTATCTGAGCTCATCCCCATCCCCCAACTAACCAATCCTTCTGTGACCACCGCCTTGTCCAGTACCTGGCCATGCCCCCATCAGTCAAGGCTCTCTTTCCCTAAGGGGCTCAAGAGGCCTTCATGGTGATTTGTTGCAGGGGGTGAAGATGGAGAGGAAAATAGACCAAGTTCAACTTACCTTCAAGAAACTTTTATCTTCATTGTACCTTTGTCTGTGTTTGATGGAACATGAACTCCCATGTTTTTTTTTTTTAGACAACTGGTCCACCCATCCACTACCAACATACAAATATATAATATGCTATTCTACACTTCCAAACCAGTTATGAGGGTTTCAGAAATTATTTGTTTTAGCCTACAGATGATGTATTAGCAACTTAACGGGGTTGTAAAGGTAAAAAATGTTTCCCTAAATAGCTTCCTTTACCTCAGTGCAGTCCTCCTTCACTTACCTCATCCCTCCATTTTGCTTTTAAATGTCCTTATTTCTTCTGAGAAATCCTCACTTCCTGTTCTTCTGTCTGTAACTCCACACAGTAATGCGAGGCTTTCTCCCTGGTGTGGAGGAAGCCTCTTGAGGGGGGGGGCGAGCAGGAGTGTCAGGATGCCCACTAACACACAGCTCCTTTCTCTATCTGCAAAGTAGAGAGTGTCCTGACTCTCCTGCTCGCCCCCTCAAGAGGCTTTCTCCACACCAGGGAGAAAGACTCGCATTACTGTGTAGAGTTACAGACAGAAGAACAGGAAGTGAGGATTTCTCAGAAGAAATAAGGACATTTAAAAGCAAAATGGAAGGATGAGGTAAGTGAAGGAGGACGGCACTTATGTAAAGGAAGCTATTTAGGAAAAACATTTTTTACCTTTACAACCCCTTTAACTTTTATACTGGTAGTGGATTGATGGAATTATATTGTGTTAATTTGTTAGTGGAGTTAGGTTACCTTGTTTCGTCCCTTTTTTTTCTATATATGTCATTTTTGAAAATTTTTCTTTGAATCTCCAGAAACAAATGTGGGGATTTAATTTATGCTCTATAGTTAAAGATGCTTAACATTATTTTGCTCTATAATATTGTGCTATCTTGTTAACACCTACCTATACATTCTGTTCACTTACACAATTCATATTTTGCTGCAGACATGTTGCATGAACTTGTAGCGCCTGGCTACTTTCAGAGCCAGTGCTATTGTAGATTTAGAGGGGGGTCAGAGAGTTAAATGGCTCTGACAATGTTTATTTGGTTTAAATTTGAGGCCTCTGCTTCAGCTTTGGCTGTACTGTCTGTGCATACTGTCGTTGTTTGGGGAATTGGTCCCACCCCAGGCCGACAGGTGGCAGCAGTAGGGTCAGGTGTAGTTGGATATTTCTCCAACTACAGAGCAGACGCCATTGGTTCGGGGTCGTCGTGTTCCCGCCCTCGAGCTGGGCATCCCACCACCCCCGTGTGTGGCCCTCCTGGCCGGGGTGTGTTTGCTATAGGGGCTGATTTACCAAGCCTTTGCTCTATGACTCATGGAGCAAAAGCAGGAGTAGCAGCCGTTTTGACATTTACTATAGAAATATGCTGCTAGTGCAGTGTATTTCCTTAGTTACTAAAGTGCTCAGTGCGCCCAGGAGAGGGCGCATTGAGCACTACTATAGACCTGGCGCACGGCATATTGAAATGTAAATAGCGGGGATTTGGGTGGGAGTTTATTAGGGGGGAGGTGGGGTGATGCGGGGGAAGTGAAGTGACATGTATTTGAATGTGTGTTGTGGGCTGAATTGAAAGAGAAAGTGATTTTAGGGAACCGATCCTCGTACGCTTGCACAGTGCTGGGCATGCGTACAGAGAAATTTCGGAGCTTCCCGTGCGCCTTGTCAGTACGCCGAAAAAATCTTGGTAAATACCAAGCGGCGTAGCTGTAATTCCTGTGCGTGACGCGGCGCACAGGAATCTCCGACCTGTTTTCAGCCTGCGCTGACCATGAAGGGGAACTCCGCGCCAAATTTCAAACAAGAAACCGGCGCGGGACCCCCTCCAGGGGTACATTAGGCTCTTCGGCTTGGTCTGGAACATAAGGGGTTAAACCCGCGCCGAAAACCAGCGCGGGGTTCCCCCCCAGATCCAGACCAAGCCCTTATCCCAAGCACGTAGTCTGGCCGTACAGGAATGGGGGTGGGGACGAGCGAGCGCCCCCCCCTCCTGAGCCGTACTAGACCGCATGCCCTCAACATGGGGGAGTGTGTGCACCCCGGTCTTATCCGGTGCCTTCCGCCGGGGCCCCCCAACCCATTTAAGCTCTTTAACATTAGGAGGGGGCATCCGGACTTCGGCGACTTCTGCTGGGGGATGGCGCCTATCCCCCGGTCTTTCCGGTGCCTTCTGCCAGGGCTCCGGTCTTGTTCCTCGTCTTCTGCCGGGGGTGCGCCAACTCCCCGGTCTTTTTTCTGCTGTCTTGGCGTTCCCTCTTCTGCCTGTCTCCCCCGCGGAGCCAGGGCTTTCTTTCTGCTTTCTTCCCTCTTCTGCCTGGCTCCTCCGGGAGCCAGGGCTTTCTTTCCGCTTTCTTCTCTGTTCCCTCTTCTGCCTGGCTCCTCCGGGAGCCCAGGGCTTGTCTCCGCTGTCTTCTTCCTTCTCTTCCATTCGATGTTGACATGACGAGGTCCCGCGCTGAAATGCCGTCTGAGCGGTGGGCATCGAGTTATATAGGGCAATGCCACCATGTGATCTCAACCCATGTGACATCACATTCTCTGGGCATGATGGGAATGGAGCCAGGCAGAAGAGGGAAGAAAGCGGAAAGAAAGCCCTGGCTCCGCGGGGGAGAAAAGCCCTGGGCTCCGTCAAGACAGCAGAAAAAAAGACCGGGGAGTTGGCGCACCCCCGGCAGAAGACGAGGAACAAGACCGGAGCCCTGGCGGAAGGCACCGGAAAGACCGGGGGATAGGCGCCATCCCCCTGGAAAAGGTCGCCAAAGCCCGGATGCCCGCCTAATGTTAAAGAGTTTAAAGGGGTTTGGGGGGCCCCGGCTGAAGGCACCGGAGAGGACCGAGGGATGGCGCCCTCCCCCGGCAGAAATCGGCGAAGCCCAGGGCCCCGGCGGAAGATCGGGAGAGAAGATACCCCCCCCTTCTAAAAGAGCTTAAAGAAGAAAGGGGGGGCCCCTGAGCTGACTAATAAATTATTTTATTATGTGTGGTGTGTTTTTTTTACTTTACATTTTCCCCCAGGTGAATGGGTAGGGGTACGATGTACCCCATACTCATTCACATAGGGTGGGGGGCCGGTATCTGGGGGCCCCCTTAGTAAAGGGGGCTCGCAGATTCCGCTAAGCCCCCCCCCCGCATACCCCGACAACTAACGGCAAGGGTTGTCGGGAAGAGGCTCTTGTCCCTATCGACATGGGGACAAGAGTGCTTTGGGGTGGGGGTACCCCCCTCCCCCAAAGCACACACTCCCCCATGTTGAGGGCATGCGGTCTGGTACGGCTCAGGAGGGGGGGGGGCGCTCGCTATTTGCGGGGAACCCAAAACATTTTTTTTATTTTTTTATGGCGGGGTTCCCCTTAATATCCATTCCAGACCTGAAGGGCCTGGTAATTTAATTTGGGGGAACCGCCACACATTTTTAAATTTTTTTTATGAATGAATCCTGTCAGAATTGTCATTGCCGACAATTCATTATAGCCGCGTGTGAATTTTAAATGACTTTTTTTCCTTCAGAATGTAATTTTGTGCAGGGACAGTTCTAAGTGCGGGAAAAATGCGCTATTTCACATGCTGACTTTACACCCCCCCCCCCCTAGGTACGAAATTTAAAGGAATATTTCACTTTTATTGTTTCACTTTAAGCATTAATAATTTCACTGCTCCCGGAAAAACGTCAGTTTTAAAAAATAAAAAAAGCATTGATACATGTCCCCTGGGGCAGGACTCAGGTCCCCAAACACTTTTTAGGACAAAACTTGCATATTATCCTTTAATATGAACACTTTTGATTTCTCCCATACACTTCTATAGGGAGTTCGGCGCGGCTTTACATATCAATTGCAATGCGCCGGCTGCTACGCTGGTTCATGCGCCTAATTAAGGTTTCACCCGGCGCACTAATTAAGGCATGAACCAGCGCAGCGCACAGAGAATAGTAAATCAGCCCCATAGTGTTCCTGGCTCAAGGACCACATTGGTCCGGAGCAGAAATTCATCTGCCTGGTGGACCCAGTAGGTCGACTGGGTCCCTAGTTGGGAAAGTGGTCCTGTGTTTCCGTGACTGTTTCCGTAACCAGTTATACCTGAATCTGTCGTCTTCCATTTCTACTATCCCTTCACCTTCTACTGATTTTACAATTTTACCCAGTTGGGTAATAAAAGCACAGAAAAGACACCTGTCGCGTGGACATTGACTTTATTGCAGCTCTCATCCAGTACCTTAGACGGCGGAGATACAGAGGTAACGTGCCATCCAAAACAAACCAGCAGCTCCTTCGGGGGTAGTGCTACACGTGGGGGCTCGTACGGGATTGGCTGTTACCTCTGGCAACTGAACTGAGCATTTTATTCCGCCACTGAAAGCCTGGAATTGTCGTGGTGTCGGACTGTGTCAGTGAAGAAGGGGTAAAGTTCAGGTGCTGGAAAGTCTGGGCACACGTACAGCAGAGTGACGTGTCCCAGCAACGTGCTCAGAAAATAACTCAGAGTGTGAGGAGTTACCCACCCCTGCGTGAGACGTAGGGCGAGTTTGGCACCAAAGCACAGAGTGATTTGCCCGCCCACGAGAGAGGATCGTGCAAACATGTCCGCGTACCCGACGCCATCTGAGAGATTGAGGCCTACCAAGTCTTTATCGGGAGTCAACCCGGTTCCTGTTCTCACCGGAGCTTCCCTGACGGACACCGGAATCCATATGAAGACGCAAGGGCGGTTCGTGCTGTTCACCAGCGGCAGCGTGGAGGCCCTCGGCGTATCTTGCCCCAGATGCACGAAGCTGACGATCAGGATTCAGCCATTTATGCGATGTGCGAAGTGCGGGGAGTATCTTTTCCAAGTGGAGCAACCTACGGAGTCGCCCCGCGAGTATCGGGACGACTAGATCACGGGGGCTGTGACTGTGGAGGAAGCCTGCTCCCACTACTACTACCACTACTGCTGCTACTTTGTCGTCGGTCGCCACACCAATGGTGCTCCCCAACGTAAGTGACTGTGATGTCAGTGAGACTGTGCCTGCTGTGAAAGTGGATGTCGCCACAGAGACTGCATGCATGGCAATGGTGCCCACGTGTCTTGCCATCAGGAAGGTGGGATACGTGAAGGCCTCCCATGGCTGTGGTCGAGGCCGACCCCTGCGCATACCCCGACCGGACTCCATGGAGGATGTTGCCCCTGTCGAGGCCAAGAGGCAGTCTGGGAAGCAGGGTAAGGACATTAAATTGAAAGCTGAGCATGTTTGTTTGCCTGCGGAGGAGTACAATAGCTCTGAAATTGATTCCTCTTCTGATGCGGGTGATGACCACTGGTTCGAGCCGGTGCTGCCTGAGCTAACATGGGGCAAAGGGTTCCGCGCTGCAACCACCCGTAACTCCAGAGCATGCTCTCCGATGGACTCAGGGGATACCACGCCGTGGGCGGATATCCAGTAAACAAGCTGGGAGGTCGCAGTACTAAAAGGTAACGAGACCAGAGAGACTGTTGTACCCCAAGCTGCGTTGCCTGTGTTAAAAAGGGCCCCGGACGCTCTTGTTATGCCAGGACTGGGATACTCCCGCACGCTACCAAAACTTGCTCACTCAGAGAATTGTTATGAAGAAGGTGGCCCTGGACTATGGATGGGAGTTCCCCTATGTGCCTTAAGAGCTCATGAAGGAGATTGAAATTAAGCGAGAGGAGTGGTGCCGAGATGCCATATGGGACTACTTAAAAGTTGACAAGCCTTATTGCGGTGTGGACTTTTCTTTTGCGCGTGTCCATACCCGGTTTGAAAGTTGTCTGGAGGCCTGGAGCCATGGCCGACATATTTACAGCGATCGGGTGGTCATTAAAAGTCCTGGCAAGATTGACTGGATTTATTCGATTACCACGCTGAATGACCAAGGGGATATCATTACCCTTCCTGATCCCCGGGTTCTACCTGTGAGCCCAGAGCTGAAAGTTTTGTGGGACTCACCTACGTTGTTACTTATTTTGCTGCTTAAAAGAAGTCCCCGAACAGGAACTATTTTTCTTTTTTTTCCCTCCCCATATTTGCTGTGATGTGTTTGACTTTGGGGGGAAATACAAATGTTTAGTCAGTTAGACTACGGTTCCTAAGGACTTCACTGCTCGAGTAAACTTAGAGGGGAGTACTTCTTTACCAACATGTTTCTATGTCCCATTAGAGACGGCGGTATACTTACTTGATTGGGAACAGTAAGGGCAGTGTTCTGTAACTTTTGCTGAGAGAGACTTTGGGCCGGATTCAGAAAAGAGATACGACGGCCGGACTCAGAGATAAGACGGCATATCTATGCGCCTGATTCATAGAATCAGTCACGCATAGATCTCCCTAAGATCCGACAGGTGTAAGTGACTTACACCGTCGGATCTCAGGCTGCAATTCCAGGGCGGTCGCTAGGTGGCGCTTCCGTATCTTTTACGCGTCGAATATGAAAATAAGCATTTACGCCGATTCAGAAACGAACGACCGCCCGGTGCATTTTTTTTACGTTGTTTGCGTTCGGCTTTTTCTGGCGGAAAGTTACCCCTGCTATATGAGGGGTATGTGCGGCGTATCCTATGTTAAAGGAGTTGTAAAGGAAAAAAATGTTTTGCCTAAAATTAATGTCTGCAAGGTAGACAGACAGAATAGTGTAATGATTCTGTTAAAAAACGAGTAAATACCTATTAAATTCCTTCATCTATATCACCTCCGGCATTCTAGTTTCTGTTCTCTCATTCACTTCCTGGTTTGCGGCGCTCGTTCATGTAAGAACTACATTTCCCAGTATGCATTGCGGCACGCCCAGTAATTCACACCTCCTTGAAGTCTCTAACACGTAGAGAGCGTCCTGCCGCACAGATGTAGTTCCCAGGAGGGGGTGAGCACGTTACTGACCACCGCAGTAAAGCCTCCCTTCACGGTGGTCAGTAAAATCAGACAAGCAGGAAGTGAACAGAACAGAGAAGAAATAGAGCAACTTCTGAGCAAAAACAAACAATGAGGAAGTGAAAAGAGGAATGTCTGCAGGTAAAGGATGCTTATTATGAAAAAAAAAATCCTTTACAATCTCTTTAATTATGGCCGTCGTTCCCGCGCCGAGTTTTGAAATTTTTACGTTGTTTGCATAAGTCGTTCGCGAATATGGCCGGACGTAATTTACGTTAACGTCGAAACCAATGACGTCCTTGCAACGTCATTTAGAGCAATGCACGCTGGCAGGGGCGGACTGACAACTCATGGGGCCCCCGGGCAATAGAAGATTATGGGGCCCCTCTGGCTTACAGATGGCCACCACGCCAGGAGGCAGAGGCGGGCAGCTAAAATCTTGGGATATTCACATTAAAAGCATGTCATTTTCGGACATATCAGGGACAGATCTAAAAAAAACACAGATTTTTACATACTGTCCCTGGTTTTACTGAGCCTGGCAACCCGGATGGGGCCCCCTAGTGGGATGGGGCCCTCGGGCAGTGCCCGAGTGACTCAATGGTCAGTCCGCCCCTGCACGCTGGGAAATTTTGCGGACGGCGCATGCGCAGTTCGTTCGGTGCGGGGACGCGCCTGATTTAAATTTTACACGCCCCCTAGCCGCTGAATTTGAATTCCGCCAGGGGATTTACGATACGCCGCCGCAACTTTAAAGCACTTGCCTCAAAAACTTGCGGCGGCGTAATGTAAATCAGATAGGTTAGCGGATCTTGAGATCCGCGTAACCTATCTGAATCTAGCCCTTTGTTTTTGTCTCTGAATTCCACAACTGCCTAGCACTTAGGTTTTTAACGCTCCTAGGGGGAGGAAGGTGGTTTCGCCTTCGTTGTAAAAGGTGCAGCTTCAGTCACCCCCGGGAAATGTAAATATGGTGATATTTTGTGTGTATCTTTCTGTTTTTCAGGTCCTGTTGATCTTCTATCAAGACTAGACAGATAGGAATATTGGTGTAAATGGCAAAAAGTTTTATATTTTTTATACAGAGGTAACGTGCCACCCAAAACAAACCATCAGCTCCTTCGGGGGTAGTGCTACAAACAACTGTATGAACATACCTCAGAGTACTTCAATGTTGATCCCTATTATGGTTATTATATCATGTTTTGAATATGCTATCTGCAACTAATAACTACAACTACAACTCCAGCGCTGAACCCGAGCGGAGGCTCGGATGTCTGCCCAGGTCCGCCCCGTGGCTCTGATCATTGGTGGAGCCATGCGTCTCTCCCATTGGGAACGCACCTGGTTTCTCCCCGAGTGACGCCGCCTGTCTGCGCGTCATATGCGTCATCACGCATGCGCAGTGCGGGCGGCACGGTCAGGGGATCTCCCCATGACGAATGCCACATATCCCCGCCCACTGACGTCAGGCATACCACCCAACACACAGGTGGGGTGGTTTTAGCCTGACTGAGAGCAGTATTTCAGATGCTCAGCAGCTGACATGATCTCTCTCTCTTTTTGTGGACACAGTCCGATACAGGTATATATTTCCCAACACTCTTTCAAACTGAGCTTCTGTTGACCCGCTTTGGCATTTATTCTTGAATGTGCACTGATTATTCTTATTTATTATTTTTTAATCTAGCTTCTTGAGCTATCTGGCATATCAGCGCTGTGGTTTGTTAATTCTTCAAGCAAGCCTTGCTGCTTTATGAACCAGGTACAAACAAACCGTTGCTACTTGATGGAAACTCAGTTATGCACATATTGGTGCAATCTTTGTTATACATGCAGGCACATTTTGGCTTTTAGTAAGCGGTGCACACTGCATTTGATTATATACTGATCTGCTTTGTAGTAAGGACAGATCAGTTTTTGATTGATGTGCACACCTCACCGGGACAATCTTTTGGAATGTCTCTGTTTACCGGATAGGTCCACCCTGCGTGTTCAATGTTCATCAATTAACACTAGTAAGTGAATATTGATGTTTAACCCTACAATATAGGCGTTATATGCGCGCCTTCAGTCCTGGTACATTGAATTCTCATTTAAGTTACTTAATTTTGATTTTCAGCCATGGTCCATCTTCTCCTTCTCTCATCAGGTATACATATGGGCTCCTGTTCACTGGTTGGCCTGCCATAGGTGTGAAGCGGTATCACCCGCTTGCCGGTGTTACCCACATCCGGGACTTTGCCTCCCTACGGTCACATTCTCACGGGCTCCCACCCCATTCATCTCCCTTGTCCATAGCAACCGCACTGGCTCTGTTCATTGGTTTATTTTATTGCAATAATGTTATGATTATCTTGTTGTATATCTTTCTTTTTTCTTTTCCCCATTTGTGCATTTTATCGTGTACATGTAATGCTTTGGATATGAAATGCTATTTATATGGTATTACATTGTTAACTTTTTATTTATATAGAATACCACTCACCGTGGGTTCCTGATGAAGCCCAAATAGGGCGAAACTAGTTGAACCTTTTAAAAAGGGGTGTGGCACGAAGAAGACTACTTGCAATCATTTGCACATCTAGTACTTTTTCTATTCTAACATGATTGGTTTTAGTATTTGTTAAATAATAGACTCTATTTTTGTAATAATAATTTTTTTCTTATCAAATATAATTTTGGTTGTATGGTTTAGATGATTGGGGTTTGACCAGGCTTCTATATTTATATATAGCCACCTCACCTATCCATCATGCATCATTTAAAATCCCACACCACATCCTGTCATGGGAACCATTTCTAGACCTTACTTATCGAGGGATTCGGATGCAGTTGGCTTTTGTCTTTAATCAGTGTTTGCTCTAAAACATATCTATATAATAACTACAACTTTTCAATTATACATCTCATTGTTGAGATCTAAAATCTGATTTCCTACTAGGGCCATCTTTAATATTAATTGGACCCTGGGCAAACATTTTCAGTTTACTAAATCAGATCAGGCAGCGATTGTGATTGGTTGCCAAAGGTTACAGTGCATCATTACCGCTCACTGACTGGTTGCTAGAGGTTACAGCACACATTATGGCTCACTGATTAGTTGCTAGAGGTTACAGCACATGACTTCTGCTTGTTGATTGGTTGCTAGAGATTACTGTACATCAATATTGCTCACTGACTGGTTGCTAGAGGTTACTTGACATCCTTACCACTCACCGATTGGTTGTGTTATTATTATTATACAGGATTTATATAGTGCCAACAGTTTAACCACTTGCTTACTGGGCACTTAAACACCCCTCCTGCCCAGAGCAATTTTCAGCTTTCAGCGCTCTCACACTTTGAATGACAATTACTCAGTCATGCAACACTGTACCCAAATGATTTTTTTGTCCTTTTTTCCCCACAAATAGAGCTTTCTTTTGGTGGTATTTGATCACCTCTGGGTTTTTTATTTTTTGTGCTATTAATGAAAAAAGATCGAAAATTTTGAAAAAAAAAGATTTTTTCTTAGTTTCTGTGATAAAATTTTGCAAATTATTAATATTTCTTCATAAATTTTGGCCACAATTTATACTGCTACATGTCTTTGATAAAAATAACCCAACATTTTTGGAAATTATTTGGTCTGTGTGAAAGTTTTAGAGTCTACAAGCTATAGTGCAAATCATAAAAAATTGTCACATCTGATCACACCTGATGTACTGAAGGCCTATCTCATTTCTTGGGACCCTAACAAGCCAGGAAAGTACAAATGACCCCCAAATAACCCCTTTTTGGAAAGTAGACATTCCAAGGTTTTTAGTAAGAGGCATGGTGAGTTATTTGAAGTTGTATTTTTTTCCCACAATACTTTGCAAAATTAAGATTTTTATTTTTCATTTAAAAAATTTCTCAAAATTGTCATTGTAATAGCTTATTTCTCTCACATGGCATGTGCATACCACAAATGACACCCCAAAATACATTCTCCTACTCCTCCTGAGTAAAACGATAACCCATGTGTGAGACTTTTTCACTGCCTGGCCACATACGGAGGCCCAACATGCAGGAAGCGCCATCAGGGGTTTTAGGAGCATAAATTGCACATCTAACTAGTTGACTACCTATTACATTTTTGAAGGCCCTGGAACACCAGGACAATGGAATTACCCACAAAGTGACCCCATTTTGGAAAGCTAATACCCCAACGTATAATCTATGAGGCATAATGAGTCTTTTGAACGGTTTATTTTTTTCCAGCAGTTTTTGGAAAATGTGGAAAAAAATGAAAACGCATTTTTTTTACACAAAGTTGTCCATTGATAAGATATTTCCAACACATAGCATGGACATAGCAAAAATTACACCCCAAAATACATTCTGCTACTCCTCCTGAGTAAAATGATACCCCATGTGTGAGACTTTTTTACTGCCTGGCCACATACAGAGGCCCAACATGCAGGAAGCGCCATCAGGGGTTTTAGGAGCATAAATTGCACATCTAACTAGTTGACTACCTATTACACTTTTGAAGGCCCTGGAACACCAGGACAATGGAATTACCAAAAAACTGACCCCATTTTGGAAAGCTAACACCCCAACGTATAATCTATGAGGCATAATGAGTCTTTTGAATGGTTCAATTTTTTTCCAGAAGTTTTTGGAACATGTGGAAGAAAAATGAAAACACATTTTTTTTTACAAAAAGTTGTATGTTTCTAAGATATTTCCAACACATAGCATTTAGATAGCAAAAAATACACCCCAAAATACATTCTGCTACTCCTCCTGAGTACAACAATACCACATGTGTGAGACTTCTACACAGCCTGACCACATACAGAGATCCAACATGCAAGGAACACCATTCCAGAGACACATAGTATGCACATACCAAGAATTACACCCCAAAATACATTATGCTGAGCAAAGCGTAAACAAAAGATTACCTGTAATAGTAGCGCAGTTCTACACAGCAGGATAGCACTGGTCCAGGCAGCAGGCAGGGTCTTGGTCAGCAACGTCCAGGCAGGGATACTGTCCCGTCAGGGTTAGTGCAGGCAGCAGGCAGAAGTAGGGCCTCGTTCAGGACAGAATGGGGACAGGGGTAGAGGCTTCTCCCACCCAAATCTCTTTGAAGCCTCCGGGCAACCAGACCCTAATCTAGGATGAGAAAACAAAAAAGTTTTCTTCATCCAGAAAAACTTTTCTGGAGCCCCTCACATATAGTCCAGTAGCAGGGTACAAGATCAGTCCATGAGGCAGGCAAAAACATGGTCAAACAGTCCGAGGTCAGTTCCAGATCAGGCAGAGGCATTACAGAATCGTTAGGCAGAAGAATGGTCGAAAAAACAGTCCAGGGTCAATTCCAAATCAGGCAGAGGTATTACAAAATCGTTAGGCAGAATCGTGGTCAAAAAACAAGCCGGGGTCAGTTCCAGATCGGGCAGAGGTATTACAAAATCATTAGGCAGAATCGTGGTCAAAAAACAAGCTGGGGTCAGTTACAGAGCAGGCGGTGGCATAAGGGGTGTGAAGGTGTGTAAAGGCAGGAACGGAGGATTAATACTTTAGTTTGGTGTGGTAACGACAAAAACATTCAGTTATACAGAGGCCTGGTTTGGAAGGGCAATCAGCACAATGGAAAGATGTGTCTCGTCTGACTCCTTGACTGGTGCATACCTTGCATCGTTTTTGACGTCGTCTGCCTGTTTCTGTGGGAGGGACTTTATCGGGAAAATGACGCTCAGCGAGACGACTTAATACATCAGATCAGATGGTTTGGGGTGCATCGTTCGGGAAAATAAGGGCAGTGATAAGGTCCTCTTGGTAGCCAAGGAAGCGTTTGGGGTTTTGGGTGGAGTTGCGGTAAATTACAAAAGAATTATATATGGCCAATTGAAAAAAATAAATGGCAACTTTTTTGTACCAATGGTACGTGCGTCTTGTGGCAAGATAGGGCTCAAGCATCTGGTCATTGAAGTCGACCCCCCCCCATAAACAAATTATAGTCCTGGATGCAAGTGGGCTTTCGGATGGTGGTGCCACGCCTTCTGCGGGTTTCAACAATGGTGTCATTGTGGATAGTAGATAGCATATAGACATCCCTTCTGTCCTTCCACTTCACCGCCAGAACCACATTGTTTCTCAGACTTGCTGATTCTCCTCTTTTCAACTTTTTGTTCACCAAGCTTTGAGGAAAGCCTTTCCTGTTATTTCTAATGGTGCCACATGCTGGCGTCTGCTTCCGGTGCAGGTTGTGGAACAGGGGAAGAGAGGTGTAGAAATTATCTACGTATAGATGGTAGCCTTTTTCCAATAGGGGGTTAATGAGTTCCCAAACAATTTTGCCACTTGATCCCAAGTAGTCTGGGCAATTAGGGGGATTGAGCTGGGTGTCCTTGCCTTCGTATACTCTGTAGGCATACAGGTATCCTGTGACTCGGTCACACAATTTGTACACCTTCACACCATAGCGGGCTCTTTTGCTGGGGATGAATTGCTTTATTTGTAGTCTGCCACTAAATTTGATAAGGGACTCATCCACACAGATGTGTTGTTCCGGGGTATACAATTGGGGGAATTTCTCGGAAAAATAATTGAGTAAGGGCCGGATTTTGAAAAGCCTGTCATGTTCTGGATGATTTCGGGGATGGCACTGGGTATTGTCGTTAAAATGTAGGAATCTCATGATGGTGAAGTATCGGGATCTGGGCATTACGCTGGAGAAGATGGGCATGTGGTAGATCGGGTTTTTGGACCAAAAGGCACGTGAAGCGTTTTTTGGGTTGAGTCCCATACAAAATGTGAGGCCTAAAAAATTTTTGAACTCGTCCAACGTAAGGTCTCTCCACTGGAAGGGACGGGCATAATATGACGTGGGATTATTTTCAATAAATAGCTGTGCAAATAGGTTGCACTGGGCCACAATTCCGGATAGCATGTCCTCTGTAAACATGAGGTTAAAATAATCAATTGGGGTGAAATTCTCTGTGTCCACCTGGATTCCTGGCTGGGCCGTGAAAGGGGGAATGTTGGCTTCTCCTGAAGTAGGAGGAAGCCACAAGGGGTTCTGAAGGGCATAGGGAAGGCTGGCATGGGTCCTGGAAGTTTGTTGCCGAGGCACTGCGGTGCTGGCAGATGGCACTGCAGTGCTGGTGGATGGCACTGCAGTGCTGGTGGATGGCACTGCCTCCTCACCAGAACGCCTTCGTTTAGCCGGCCGGCTATCTTCCTCCTCTGAGTCACTCAATGTTGCGCTACTGATAGCTGGCTCATAATTGACGTCAAACTCCGAATCAGATTTGGAAAGGGACTCTGAAAGAGAGAGCTCCACATTGCTCTCGTCGGGGGCAGAAATGATTTGGAAAGCCTCCTCAAGGGAATAGGACCTTTTGGACATTTTGCTGGTGTGTGCTAAACCTTCACTGATGGGCACTGATTGGCAGCACAGGTGGGCACTGATTGGCAGCACAGGTGGGCACTGATTGGCAGCACAGGCGGGCACTAATTGGCAGCACAGACAGGCACTGATTGGCAGCACAGGCAGGCACTGATTGGCGGCACAGGCGGGCACTGATTGGCGGCACAGGCAGGCACTGATTGGCGGCACAGGCAGGTACTGATTGGCGGCACAGGCGGGCACTGATTGGTGGCACAGGTGGGCACTGATTGGCGGCACAGGTGGGCACTGATTGGCGGCACAGGTGGGCACTGATTGGCAGCACAGGTGGGCACTGATTGGCAGCACAGGCGGGCACTGATTGGCGGCACAGGCAGGCACTGATTGGCGGCACAGGCGGGCACTGATTGGCAGCACAGGTGGGAACTGATTGGCGGCACAGGGGACTGGGATGGCACTGGGATGGATGGCACTGGGATGGATGGCACTGGGATGGATGGCACTAGGATGGATGGCACTGGGATGGATGGCACTGGGATGGATGGCACTGGTGGATGGCACTGGGATGGATGGCACTGTAACGAACTGTAACACTGTAACGAATAACTGTTTTACACTCACAGATCTTTCTCCCTCCTCACACGCTGTCTCTGTGTGAGGAGGGAGAGGCGGCAATGAGAGATGATCTCATATGTTTACATTTGAGATCTCCTCTCATTGGCCGCACAGATCGCATCGCAAACGGCCACTCTGATTGGCCGTTTGCGGCGATCTGTAATTTGCTGTGTCCAAAGGACACGGCCAACACAGAATTTCCCCGCTGCGCGCTCTGGAGCGCGCGGGGACCGCCCAAAGGGGCGGACGTCAATTGACGTCATGTTGGCTTTTGGGATCCGCGCTGTAGCCGTCAATTGACGGCAGGCGGATCCCAAGTGGTTAAGCAGCGCTTTACAATATAAAGGGAGACAATAGTTACAATAGAATAAAATACAAGAGGGTTAAGATGGCCCTGCTCAGAAGAGCTTACAATCTAATTAACATTATAATCTTATCCTATCTGATATACTGTAAACACATTTCACACAAGCCTCTTGCATATAAATTCAATAAAAATATTGTAACATAAATGGACGAGAAATTCACTGTACCTGTTTCAGCAGGCTTTCTTCCAATAGAGGGGGGCCCTTTAAGATGGTATTAACGCCAGGGGGCTTCCTGCAGAGATTGGCTGTATAATTGACCAGAGGGCTCTGGTTGGGTCCTGTGAGGCAGCAGTAACAGGCAGTTAGGCTGGGCCCTATGCTCGGGATCCAGCCGGCAGTGCAAGTGACGGACCTTTTGGCGGGACTTGACCAAAAGCAGCCAACTGTACCCTCCCTTTATCTCAGTCCAGCAGTCTGCAGCGACCAGAGAACTGATCATCAAAGAAATACATACTACACTATAGACAAAATGTGTAAGTAGAAGAGAAATTGGATCCTCCTGAACCCCAGTGGTGTGAGGGGATTGTAGCAGAGCAGTGTGAGAGAATTGCTAGAGCAGAGCAGAGAGAATGATCGCTGGAGGGGCAATGTGAGTGGTAAGTGGTGCCCCCCACACACACACCTCTTCACCTCCTAGCATCCTCTGTATCCCTCCAGCACACCTTTGTATACTGCAGCAAGTCTTTCTAACCTCCAGCACGCTTCTGTACCCACCAGCACATTTATGTGCTCCACCACACATCTTTGAACTTCCACACCCCTAACACACCTCTGTACCCACTTGCACATCTCTGCACCTACAACTTTCCCCAGCACATCTCTTTACCCCCCCTCTTTCCAATTTACGACGTTTGCCAACCCTAGTAGTAGGCATGTGCAAAAGGGAAAAATTAGTTTTGTTTCGTTTTAATTCGTTATTTAATTAATTTCGTTAAGTTAAATTCGTTACATGTGTTAAATTTGTTTTCGGAATTCGTTCGTTTTCGACCGAATTTTGAAAAATCTGGTCGAATTCGAAAATATTTCGACCGGATTCGAAAACAAATAGTCTCTTTTCGAATAGAATTTGTTTTCGAATTCGATTCGAATTTTTTTATTTATTTTTTTCGAATTCCGATCGAATTTTTTTTTTTTTTTCGAATTCCGATCGAATTTCGTCCGCGGGTTTTCGATTCGGAATCGAAAACGTTTGTTCGGATTCGGTAAATTCATTAACCACTTAAGGACTGGACCAATATGCAGCTAAATGACCCAAGGGGTTTTTACAATTCGGCACTGCGTCGCTTTAACAGACAATTGCGCGGTCGTGCGACGTGGCTCCCAAACAAAATTGGCGTCCTTTTTTCCACACAAATAGAGCTTTCTTTTGGTGGTATTTGATCACATCTGCGTTTTTTTTTTTTTTGCGCTATAAACAAAAATAGAGCGACAATTTTGAAAAAAATGCAATATTTTTTACTTTTTGCTATAATAAATATCCCCCAAAAACATATATACATTTTTTTTCCTCAGTTTAGGCCGATACGTATTCTTCTACCTATTTTTGGTAAAAAAAATCGCAATAAGCGTTTATCGATTGGTTTGCGCAAAATTTATAGCGTTTACAAAATAGGGGATAGTTTTATTGCATTTTTATTAATTATTTTTTTTTTACTACTAATGGCGGCGATCAGCGATTTTTTTCGTGACTGCGACATTATGGCGGACACTTCGGACAATTTTGACACATTTTTGGGACCATTGTCATTTTCACAGCAAAAAATGCATTTAAATTGCATTGTTTATTGTGGCGCTGAACGTGTTAGGCTTCACCTAGTGTGTGTTTACAACAGTAGGGGGGTGTGGCTGTAGGACTGATGTCATCGATCGAGTCCCCCTATAAAAGGGATCACTCGATCGATGCGCCGCCACAGTGGAGCACGGGGAAGCCGTATCTACATACGGCTCTCCCCGTTCTTCAGCTCCGGGGAGCGATCGCGACGGAGCGGCTATAAACGAATAGCCGCGCCGTCGTCCCGGATCGCTCCCCGAGGGGATCCGACCGCCGCATGTAGCGGGGGGGTCCCGATCGGACCCCCGACCCACGTCTAGGCAGGCACGTACAGGTACGTTGATGTGCCTGTCCGTGCCATTCTGCCGACGTATATCTACATGAGGCGGTCGGGAAGTGGTTAATATTGCAATTCGGGAATTCGTATGCATCCGAATGTCCGAATAATGAAAAATTTGTCCGAATTTCGATTCTGAACGAAACGAAATGCACATGCTTACCTAGTAGTTATGCCACTGCTTTAGTATTCTTCAGCTACCCTTAAACACCTTCACTGCAATCAATGTATATAATTTGTCAGTGGTAGGTAGCTGGGGGGGGGGGGGGATTTATACTCATGCAACTCCCACCACACTATCCCACCTGCCCACCCAGGACCTGCATTCACTGACCTCCCCATACTAGTAAGAATTGGAAAGCAATGAGGATTTTGTCACTTCCAGTTTTGCTGTCACTTTCCTTGGCCACTGTGGATGGGGAAGAAACTATTGGCACTCAATCTGCACTCCACCTCTACCCCTGATTTGGGGGATTTAGGCTGGTATGTGACGCGTAGTTCCATTCTTTCTTAGTAAAGCCGTACTGTCCTTGTCTGTATAGAAAATTTCCATTTTTTTACAACTACTTGTGGTCCTGGGATCAGGTCTTCATGTACTGGAACGTTCCATCAATCTCCCATAATGTATCTGTGAACATTTTCACTTGCTCCAGTCCTACGAATCCACCAGTCTCTCATCGGTGACCAGCAGATCAGATGACTATACAAGTGGCATTGATACCAATAATTGTGCCATGTCATATATTGGCTCTAATTCTCTGTGTGCATTTTGTTATTTTTCCTGCATCTGCTGTGATCTTCATTTGTGTTATATCTGTTATATTGTTCTTCTGTTCATATTCATTACACAAGTAATTGCAGTTTAGGGACCCTATAAAAGTTCTGCTGACATTTCTGATGTGTCTCCCCCCCCCCCCCCCAGGTCTCCTGTGTATGATGATCATATCGGTGTCATCAGGAACGGTGTATATACAGAGCGGATCAGACATCACTGGCTGTAATATGAAGTGTCCTAAGGATGATGTTACTGTGGAGCTGTTCAGACAATGTGGAGGAGAGGAGAAGACATTGCTGGAAAATCACTGTTATATAAACTTCACTAAATCACTTGACTCCAGACTTCAACTGAACACAGGGAGCGGATGCTGGAAGCTGACACATGCCAGGAAGGATGACTCCGGTGTATATAAAATTTGGTGTTACGATATTCCGGAATATCTGATGTCCTCTACAGAGATCCGTGTTCTGGGTAAGAGTCCATATACTGCATCACACTTCTCTCTGCAGGAGATGATTTTGTGTTTGAAATCTATTTCAAATAGGGATGAGCCGAACAACCCCCCCCCCCAACCCCCGGTTTGCAGCAGAACAGGCAAAAAAATAGTTCGGACACACGAACACCGTTAAAGTCTTTGGAACACGAACACGAAAAATCAAGTGTTCATTTTAAAGGTTAATATGCAAGTTATTGTCATAAAAAGTGTTTGGGAAACTGGGTCCTGTCCCAGGGGACATGTATCAATGCAAAAAAAAGTTTTAAAAATTTAAGTTTTTTCGGGAGCAGTGATTTTAATAATGCTTAAAGTGAAACAATAAAAGTGAAATATTCCTTTAAATCTCGTGCCTGTGGGGTGTCTATAGTATGCCTGTAAAGTGTTGCATGTTTCCAGTGTTTAGAACTGTGCCTGCACAAAATGTAATTTCTAAAGGAAGATTTTTTTCAGATCCTCAGAGAGTTCTTCTCCATGAGGTGCCATGATGAACTTCTAGTGACCAGAGTGAGAGCGATAACACCAAATGTAGCACACCTGCTCCCCATTCACACCTGAGACCTTGTAACACTAACAAGTCACATGACACTGGGGAGGGAAAATGGCAAATTGTGCCCAATTTTGTACTCACTTTTGTTGCCAGCGGTTTAGACATTAATGGCTGTGTGTTGAGTTATTTTGAGGGGACAGCAAATGTACACTGTTATACAAGCTGTACACTCACTACACAACATTGTAGATACAAAGTGTCATTTCTTCAGTGTTGTCACATGAAAAGATAGAAAAAAATATTTACAAAAATGTGAGGGGTGTACTCACTTTTGTGAGATACTGTATTCACAATTCAAGGTCACACACAGAGATGTAGACTATTCTTTAATTTTTTTCTACATGTTGTTATTATGTGCGTTGCCCTTTTATTTGTATGTGTTAGTATCTATACCATGTATCTGGGCTCTATGCTGGTGACCTCTGATTGATTTCTGATGGTGACTGTCCTACTTCTGATTATTTCAGATCCGGTTCTCATCTCCAACATCACCAGTAACTGTAGCCGGTTGGGTGAGGAGACGGCGGTGAGCGTCCAGTTCTCTGGAGAAGAGAGCGCTGTGACCTGGGAGGTGGACGGGGAGCCTCCCCCTGAAAGATACCGGCTGATAGATGACAATAGGACTCTGATTATCCCCGGTGTGCAGAGAGACGACGCCGAGAGGAGATTCCGGGTCAGGATCACAAACCCGGTCAGTGAGGAGATCCGGGAATACCGGCTGATCAATGATACGATGTTCATCAGAATGCTGGAAACAGAAGGTATTGGTGACTATGGGGGGTCATGTTATATTCCATGTATGGGGGTGTTAAAGATTGGGGTCATCCTGTCCAGTGTCGGATTTATCAGGGGGCAAAATGGGCAAAAATTTTATAATTATAAAAATAAATAATTATAAAAAAAATGTAATTAACTAAATAATTGTGTGGGTGTCAGGATACGTCAGAAGGCTGGCCGCAGGCTAGCCTGGATTTGTAGGAGGAGTCTGGGAGGTATAAATCTCTCCTCCTCCTGCAGGTCCCTCGTCGGCTTGGCTTCTGGTGATCTTCCAGTGCGCCCCTGACGTCATTTCCGGCCGGCGTTTCATTTTTGCAAAGCAGAGAATCGTGCAGCAGCGGCAGCAGCGTATCGCCTCGTGGGATCCAGGTAATGTATGGCGGCGCGCGTCCCGGCGCCATGGCTAAGCCCGCGTGGGCCCCGTTCGGCAGGGGAGGGAGGGGGGTTCGCTTGACACTGCCAGTACCGCCAGCACCAGGCACCGCCATCGCCAGGCACCGCCAGCACTAGGCCCGAACACGGACAGGGGGGTATAGTAGGAATCGCCTGCATGGCCAGGGACTATAGCAGGATCGCCGTTCACGGCCGGGGGGAGAGGGGGGGGGGGACAAGTGGCAGGATAATAGGTATGCGGGAGGGGGGAGGGGGCGGTTTGTTTGGATCTACAACAGTACCCCCCACCAGTCTGCAGTGTCACACATTTTTAATAGGATGCTGTCAGTTAAGATACCAGCCTGTGTTCAGAGGTAATATGAGCTAGGCAGCAATCATGGGCGCACATGTCAGAGTGGGTATTCTGGGGAGAGCAGTCTTATGTGTCAAACTGCGTTCTCCAGGATACTCATGGATGTATACCTATTACCATGGTAATCAGTCATGCATTTACCTGTGTAATCAGTCATGTGTTTGCCTTTAGTCTGTCATGCTAGTTGTCATTTCAATCTGTCATGCGATTTGTCATTGGTAGAGCCGTCATGCGTTTGCCTGTCTAAATCCGTCATGCAATTTGTCATTTCAAACAGTCATGCGATTTGTCATTAGTAGATCCAGCATGTGATGTGTCAGGGGTAGAGCCGTCATGCGTTTGCTGTTTAAATCCGTCATGCGATTTTCATTTCAGACAGTCATGCGATTTGTCTTTGGTAGATCCGGCATGCGATATATCATGGGTAGAGCCTCATGCGTTGGCCACGGTGATCCGTCATGCAGGCTGTCATTGTAATCTATCACGCAGTTGTCGGTTGCAGTCTGTCATGCGGTTATTTCGGTTAATCCAGCATGCGATTTTCCAGATCTAGCATGCTTTGTCACGAATAGAACCGTCAGGCAGTTATTTTGGGCAGCCTGCCATGCGATTATCGTTGTAGCCTATCATGCGATTCTCGTTCAGCCGGTCATGCGATCTCGTGTCAGCCATCATACGTGGTCATGTTGCAACCTGTCATGCGTTTGTCAGTGTAGTCTGTCTTGCGGTTTGTGTCATGTCAAATCTGTCAATTGTTTTGTTTCAAAGTTTTTTATACGTTTGTCATGATAAGTCTGTCATACGTTCATTGTGGTAGGTCGGTCATGCGTTGGGTAAACCGTCAGGCGTTTTGTCATGATAGATCCGTCATGCGATTTGTCACGATTAATCCGTCAGGTGGTTGTCACTATTCAGTAGGCTGTCACGCAAGCCGGTCATTGTTGGTTAGGCATGCAATTCGTCATGGCTTGCTTTCATGCGTTCAGTCATGGGAATCTGTCATGCATTTGTCGGTCAAGCTTTGACAGGACAAGCGGTCATGCGTTCGCATGGCTGTCAGTCACGGTGATCTGCCATAAGTCTGGCTTGCAAAGCAGTTAGGTATGTCGTTTCTATCCATCTGCCTTTATGTCATGGACTTTGGGATTGTTATATGTCATTTCTCGCCAACGGCTGCAGGGGTACGGGCCTTCGTGGTCACAGTTTCTGTTCGGGGTGTCAGTTCCACCCACGTTTCATTCCTGTTCGCGACCGTCATACAGTTGCCTCACTGCTTGTTCTTGTAAATATTTCAGGTGGAGTTCAGCTGTAAACGCTATTAAAGCAAGGTTCGTATATGTGCCGTTTTTCTTCCACGGGGGCTCGGTTTAGTACATTACAGGGTCTGTCACGTCTTCAGACCCGTACAGGCTGAGGTTTGCGTTTGTTAAGTGATTGGTAGACCACAATCTTCTCGCCTGTACACCATACGTTATACTGCACGATCATTCAGTTCTTACACGCTTACCCACCACGGTCTGTGGGTATTGTAGCCCTGAGTGTTCGTTTTTAATTGCCTGTCTTGGCGCAACAGGTTTCTCGGGCTCACTCATTTCTTACATTAAGGCATTTGGTCACTAATCTTAAATTCACGCGCTATTTGGTCTGTCACACACGGTTGTATTGGCGCGTAGGGCGGTACGGTTGCGTGTTATTGTCTATCTTTTTCTATTTCCATAGATATCGCCATGTCTCACGTCTCGGAGAGCGACAAGTTTTCTCTCATCCCACCTACCTCTCGTAGGGGGTCAGAGCATGGCAGCACACCATCATTAAGGAGTTGGACTATCCTGAGGCTTGTGGCGGAGCTTCGGCGCAAGGGCATTCCTTTCGCAGCTTCGGCTAGGAAAGCTGAGCTGTTCAGGTTATTGTTTCCATCTCCGTCCCTGTCACTGCCATCCACCAGCGCAGAACACGCCTCTGTTCATAACTCTTTGATCCAGATAAATGCAGTGTTGAATACACTTTCCACATCCATGGTGCAGTTACAGGGCAGGATGGAGGTGATGGAAGCTCGCGCAGTAGGTGCGGTAGTACCAGCCCCTGCTCCGCCAGCCCCTGTTCCGCCAGTACTTGCTCCACCAACCACCGCTCCGCCAGGTAATGTCTCATTTTTGCCTTCCGCGGCTCCATCACCTATGGCAGCATTGCCTTCGGTGTCCCCGGCCCATTTCATCCCGGCAAGTATCAAGAAGGATATTTTGGAAGGGAAGGACGTAAATCTGGCCTCCCTACTTATAGCCACCCAGGATGTCACCGAGAACAAATCGTTTGCTTGTGGGGAAGTATCGGTGGTGCTCAAAACCAAGGACCCCAGGCTTAACCGCAAGCTCAGTGTGCCGGAGTTTGTCTTGGCTTTTGGCATCTTTAGAGACATTATCTGCTCAGTCAGCCCGGGTAGGAGGGAGGAGTTTGACCTGTACCTACACAAAGTGGTGGATTTGGCACACAAGTATGGGGGTTTTACTTTTTACTATTATCATCGTTCCTTCTCTGCTAAAGTGGCGGCTACATGGGCCCAGTTCCAGGCTGTCATATGTTGGGCCAACGTTGACATGGAGCTCTTTTGCAGGCATTTTGCCAACCAAAAGTCACCCGTGTGTGCCAGCTGCCAATCATCTGCGCATACCACAGCGTGGTGTCCAAATCCTGAACCTAGTCATGTGGGAACCTCCAAGCAGGCAGCCGGTGGTTTTCCTGGTAGTACAGGTCAGGTAGATAAACTGGGCAGGCCTGTCCGGTATCTTGGTAAGGCGCAATTATGCAACAATTATAACTACACTAGTTGCAATTATAATCAGTGCAGACTGTTGCATGTGTGTGCCAATTGCTTCAGGGCCCATCCTAAAACCGCTTGTCTGGGCAAGCCGCTCAATGCATCATGACTATGCCAAGTTAATTTTTCTTTGTTGGGAGAGTATCTGAAGAGTCACCCATCCCCGGCGGTCAGGCAGTTTCTGCTTGACGGGTTTTCTGAAGGTTTTCACACTGGCCTCATAGCTCTTCCCACCGAGACCTTCGAATGCAAGAATTTGAGGTCAGCAGAGAGTCACCCTGCAATTGTGGACGAATTGTTGCAAACCGAAGTGACCAAAGGGTTCCTAATTGGGCCTTTTTCTGCATCACCATTCTGTATGTGGAGGGTCAGCCCCATTGGGGTGGTCTGTGGAAAATTTTCCAATAAATATCGATTAATTTATGATTTGTCTGCGCCTCATTCTTCTCATATCCCCAGTCTCAATGCACTCATACCCTCTGAGGAGTTTTCTCTGAAGTACTCTTCAGTAGATTTGGCTATCCAGCAGATTATTCAGTTTGGCCAGGGCACTTGGCTGTCCAAAGCTGACATCACGGATGCGTTCAAGCTGCTTCCGATCCGTCCTGCTCTCTGGCAAAGGCACGGCATCGAATGGCGCGGTCAATACTATTTTTCCACCAGGTTGACGTTTGGGTCAAAGAGCAGTCCTTACCTGTTTGACATCTTTGCCCAGGCTCTTCACTGGATCTTGGGTAATTGCAGAGGGTGTCAGAAGGTAATTCATTATCTGGACGATTTCTTACTATTGGAATGCCCTGAGGTCCCGCCCAGGGATTTGCAGGTACTGTCTGAACTTTTTTCAGAATTAAATGTCCCCTTAGCCGCCCATAAGGTGGAAGGGCCGACTAAAGTCATCACTTTTCTGGGAATCACGCTTGATTCCCATCTTATGGTGGCTAGTCTGCCCCTGGAGAAGCTGGATAGGATACGCCAGACAGTTCGGATGTTTGTCCGATTCCCTGTCTGTTCAAAGAAAGAGCTGCAGTCGCTACTAGGGATGCTGAACCATGCTATGAGGATTATTCCTCAGGGTAGGGCTTTTGTGTCCAGGTTGCTGGCCCTTTTCCCGCAATATCAGGATCCTGACTCTAGTTGATGCCCAAGCTGATCTCATCATGTGGGATCGGTTTCTGAGCGACTGGAATGGCATCTCCATGTTCATTCCGCAGCCATCTGATTGTTCGCCCAGGGTGTTCTCTGACGCTGCTGCGTCAGTCGGCTTTGGGGCGATCTGTGGTCAGGAGTGGCTGGCCAGCCGCTGGCCCCCAGAGGTTTTCCATCTGCCAAAGTTCTCTCTAACGTCAGCCTTGTTCGAGATCTATCCAATTCTGGCAGCGGCAGTCACTTGGGGTCCGGGGTGGTCAGGCAACACTGTCATTTTCGTTACTGACAATTTGGCTACGGCTAATATTGTCAATAAGGGAAGGTCAGGGTCTCTGCTGATCATGTCGTTCATGCGTAGATTGACGTGGCTGGGCCTGACGTATAAATTCCATTTTCGTGGGGAGTTTATTAGTGGGGAGCTCAACGGTGCAGCTGATGCCTTATCCCGGCTAAACATGCCTCACTTTTTCTTGCAGCATCCGGGGGCAGAACGGACGGGGCAGCCAGTTCCCCCTTACTCGCTGCTGGTCATGGATTGAATGCTTTCTGGACGCAGGCTATTGATCTGGCCAACAGGTCCTTGTCCAGGAATACCATGAAAGCATATTCAACGGGCTGGAAGGCGTTTCTCAGGTTCATGGCGTCATATCCGTGTAGTTGCCCCAGGGACATTAAGTACATTATGTCTTTTGTGGCTTATTGCCACAGTCAGTTGGGTTTGTCTGCCAGTACCATTAAGACTTATTTGTCAGGCATTCAGCATTTTAGGTCCTTGCATTTTCCTGACAGTCCGTCTATTTTTGCTGCTCACCCGCTGAAAGCCATGCTGAAGGGGATCCAAAGGTCCCAGGGGAGGTCTCAGTTGTCTCGGCAACCGGTTACGGGTCAGATTTTCCGTGACATGTCGGACATACTGTCTCTTTCCCCTTTTGGCGCAGGTCCTAGCCTGGTTCTCAAAGCAGCTATCTTTCTTAGCTTCTTGGGGTTTCTCCGCCCCGGAGAAGTATCCCAGGCCAGCGGTCAGGCGCCTGTTCTGCTCAGAGGGAGTCTCACCAGATTTCAGGAACATTTTGAATTACAGCTACCCAACAATAAGACTAGGCAAACGGGACAGGGGTTTGTCGTCAAGTACTACCGAACCAATAGTACATGGTGTCCGGTGGAAGTGCTTGACTCCCTTTGCAGTTTGTTCACAGGCGCTCCTCCAAGTAGCCCGCTGCTCCCCTTTCCTACACGTCCTATTACTTCAAACCAATTCATTTCGCATGTTAGGATTTTACTCACCAGGTTGGGGTTAGATCCAAAGCGCTTTTCTGGACATTCATTTAGGATTGGGGCAGCATCTGCAGCCTCCAAGCAGGGGGTCCCGTCTTATATCATTAAGCACATGGGGCGCTGGAGGTCCTCCTGCTATAGTAGATACATTCCTGAACCCTGTACGGAGGTTAGCAGGGCGTTTGTCTCATTGTTAGATTAAGTGGTATCCATTCAATAAAGTTCTTTACTTACCTACATTTGTGTCTTTTTGCCCTCTTTTAGGCGTACCGACCAGCTAGGCCAAGGCACACCGCAGGTCTTGGTCATTAGGGTTGTCTCACATCACGAGGGAAGACGCTGACTACAAGTCAGAAGGCTGGCCGCAGGCTAGCCTGGATTTGTAGGAGGAGTCTGGGAGGTATAAATCTCTCCTCCTCCTGCAGGTCCCTCGTCGGCTTGGCTTCTGGTACCCACCCTCCCGTCCCCCTTTTTTCATTTCATATTTTTATTTCATATTTTCATTTCATTTCAGACATCAGTCATTATCATTCTCTTATCTAAGGGTATGCCCTCTTTTAGGTGTACCGACCAGCTAGGCCAAGGCACACCGCAGGTCTTGGTCATTAGGGTTGTCTCACATCACAAGGGAAGACGCTGACTACAAAGAATAGTTAAGCCGGACTTCAGAGGTAAAGAAGGGGAAGACGTCTTCTGGCAGATGTTTTACATTTCAATTTCTCATATTTTACTATTTGAGCTGTTTATTTTAATCCCTTCCCGACCAGCCACCGCAGTTATTATAATGCAGCAGGATGGCTCTCCTGGGCGAGCCTATGATAGCTGTACCTCGGCTCTTTAAGACGCTCTAGCCTGCAGCGTGTCGCCAGAGCCGATGTGCGTGCCCGGCGGGTGCGATGACCCACAATCACCTGTGACAGAGCGAGAACCGGGATCTATGTGTGTAAACACACAAATCCCGATTCTGTCAGGGGAGAAGAGACAGATTGTGTGTTCCTACTAAGTAAGAACAACGATCTGTCTCCTCCTCTAGTCAGGCAGATTCCCCCCCACAGTTAGAACACACCCAGGGAACACAGTTAACCCCTTGATCGCCCCCTAGTGTTAACCCCTTCCCTGCCAGTGACATTTATACAGTAATCAGTGGCTATTTTTAGCTCTGATCGCTGTATAAATGTCAATGGTTCCAAAAAAGTGTCAAAAGTGTCTGATCTGTCCGCCGCAATCCCGATAAAAATCACAGATCGCCGCCATTACTAATAAAAAGCAATAATATAATGCCATTAATCTATCCCCTATTGTGTAGACGCTATAACTAATTAATATACGCTTATTGCGATTTTTTTTTACTAAACATATGTAGAAGAATACATATCGGCCTAAACTGAGGAATACATTTGTTTTTAAAAAAATTTAGGGATATTTATTATAGCAAAAAATAAAAAATATATATATATTTTTAAATTGTCGCTCTATTTTGTTTATAGCGCAAAAAATAGAAATTGCAGAGGTGATCAAATACCACCAAAAGAAAGCTCTATTTGTGGGGGGAAAAAAGGACGCCAATTTTGTTTTTGTACAACTTTGCACGATAATGCAATTGTCATTTAAAACTTTGCAGTGCTGTATCGCAAAAAATGGCCTGGTTGTGGAATTTGTTGCTTTGTTTATGAGAGATAAATGGGTGGGACTAGGGAAAAGTTCGAAAAATGTTGGAAAGTGCCAGGCAACAGCCCCGACCCCATCATGTAGGAGTGAAGTTATTGACTAGCAATGATTTAATGCATTGAGAAACATGAGAGAGCTCACTCCCCCACTTGACCCTGATTGGTTCAAGGGGCAAATCCAACACTTCGCCATCTTGAATAGGGTAAAACTAAGTTAGCAAGTTTAACCCAAAATTACGAGATTGGTCAAATTCTGGACAGGCGTGGCCCTGGATCGGAATTTGGCCAGAATGACATAGCAGAGCTTTGGACGAAACCAGCATAAGGTAGAGGACCTTGTATCTTTACGTGTCTTCCACTGAGTGTAGTAGTGAAGTTGACTCCTAACCAATGTTTTTTTTTTAACCATTTTAGAACAAATGCAGTTTACTATTCAATTCAGTTCACTTTTTTCATTTGTCATATAATTAAAGCTCTATGTTGAGGGGCCCCCAAACTTGAAGTGCTCCAGGCTCTGGGGTATCTTAGTGGGAGTGTGACACAGAATAGTAGCAATGGGGGTTATTTACAAAAGGCAAATCCGCTTTGCACTAAAAGTGTACTTGAAAGTGCAGTCGCTGTAAATCTGAGGGGAAGATCTGAAATGAGGGGAAGCTCTGCTGATTTTATCATCCAATTATGTGCAAGCTAAAATGCTGTTTTTATTTTCCTTGGATGTCCCCCTCAGATCTACAGCGACTTCACTTCCAAGTGCACTTGTTGTGCAAAGTGGATTCGCCTTTAGTAAATAACCCTCACTGTGTCATGTTGTCTCTTCTCTGCTCTCCTGTTGGAGGATTATACAGGTGAGATGTCACATGACCACCGACCATACAGACTGATACATTGTATATTTATTACATGTGTATCACTTTTATACATTGTGTGTACTTTGCTTTTTCTCTTTCATCACAGATTCCTATTCATATGCAAGGCGCCATCTCATTGTTGGAGTCGGTGTCCTAGTAATATTGGTAGAGCTGATTGTGTACATCATATATCGGGTGAGTGATATTTCCCCTCTCTCTGTATTCCACTGATCATTCTACTCCTTTACACAACACCGGTTCATCCTCATCTTGAATGTGCAGTTCAGTTTCAGTCACCAATCCTCAGAATAGATGTTGAATTAGAAAGAGAATCAGATGGTGGGGGAGGAGCCACGCAAGATGGCCCCGGTGCACTGCCATGAAATGTGTTTTGCCATGAAATGTGATGGTCCGCCTCCATCACATCCCATTGGCTCACTCATGTCATGTGACATATACACACGTCATCAGTCTCAGCTAGGCTATCATAGGGAGAGGATCTCCTCTCCCTGTGATAGCTTGAGTTATATATGTGGATGAGGGCTGAAGTGTCGCCCCCTTCACCTCTTCTGCGCCTGCTCCTTCCATAGAACTGAGAGTGATACCCGTGTAACCAAAAGATAATATAAAAGTCGTATTGGAGAGTATGGGGGATTTCCAGGGTGCAGAATCCAAGAATCAAAGCACGGAGCTGGTATATAGTGTTAGGAAGGAGAAGCCAGTGTGATATGCACAGCTCTGTGAGGAGCAGCCTGTGTTGCAGTGAGTGCATTGCTCGTGTAACAATGTATAGAAACAATGATCTCTCACACACATCTATAGGCTGCCTCTCCCCTCCTCCTGCTCTCAGGCTGTGTGGCCAGCAGCACACACACACACACACACCATGGGCAGCCTGTATAATGGAGCAGCCTCCCATCTGCCTGCCCCCCTCTCCTCTCTCTTAGCCCTTTGATAAGCTGCACGGGGGCTGACCTCCCTGGGTGTGCGAGTAAGCTACATTTACTACTACAGCTCCGTGCAGCTATTACAGGGGGAGGAGATCCTCTCCCTATGATAGCCAATAGCCTAGCTGAGACTGATGACGTGTGTATATGTCACATGACATGAGTGAGCCAATGGGATGTGATGGAGGCGGACCATCACATTTCATGGCAAATCGCATTTCATGGCAATGCACCGGTCAGCAGCTGAGCTGAGCGCTGAGACTCCCGCTCCCCGACTCCATCCCCGAGCAGATGGAGCTGATTAATGATAATGACTGAGTGAACTGACCCAGACTCAGACCTGAGATTTCCCTGAGATTACGAGGAGTTAGCAGATAGCCGGCAGATAGCGGGAGGAGAACGTGTGGAGAAGCCCACCCTGCTACCCTTGTGCTACCCCCGTGTTATTTTCCTGTTTTCCCTGAAGCTGCCCCGGGATGAATTGGATACGATGTGCCTGATCCACTGTGCCTGTCTGGTGTCGGCATTTCACCAGTACCCGCAGTAGCCTCGGCTCTGGCTTGGATATCGGCTTGGATATCGGTACACGGAAGCATAAGGTACAGTCCAGTGCAATAAGGAGGAGTGAGGAGGGGGTGACCGGACTGCACACTCATTCTCCCCCCCAAAAAACGAGCGTACCTGAGATCCAGACGGACGGACGCTGGCGTGTGCTGGAGGAACGGACGAGGTGTGAGAAGTCTGGAAGAACCCCTGCACACGTGTATGCGTAGGTCCCAGGAGGCGGTGCAGTAGGGGCGGCAAGATAGAGGCTGGACCCGAGCACTGCTGAGCTGCTGAGCCGCGTCGGAGATACCTGGAGAAGGACCCTGGACCCCAGGGGAGTCCAGGAGACCGTATTAAACAAGGACAAGGAAGCTGGTCTCCCTCTGACGGTGACCGTGAGCTGTGCAATTTTTGAATTCAGAAATTCCCCTAGTCAGTAGAAACAGCTAATGACAATTTGCGGTAACTTGTGGTAACTTGCTGAGGGGAGGATTTTGGTTTTCTGGGGGAACTAGAAAGCCATGATTGAAAAGAATAATTGACTGATCAGTGAAAAGTACCATGAAAAATGCTGTGTAGATTTGACATACTTGGCATGTTGTTGGACTGAACTAGTGCTATGCTATGTGATGGTTTCTCTATGGTAAGGGAGAGAGAGAAGTAGTCAGGGGGTACTTTGAGTAAAATTGAAGATACCCAGGACAATTATCAAGTATCAATTATCAAAATACCAAATATAATATCTTAATGTTTTAACGTGCTACTTGATAAATATTGAATGCTGTATAGCCTCTTGACACTGCTAACAGACTACTGTCCAACTGTGTCCCAGTTTTTTTTTTGGGATAGCAATAAAAATCGTAGCAGGACAGAGGAGAAGAAGGTGTTTCTCTTTTCCTTTTTTTTTCTTTTCTTTTTTTTTTCAGCAAGATTCCTGTATTTGATAAACCTTACAGTGAAAAGAACTAAATATGAACTGGATATCTGAACCTAAACTAACCCCCCTGTTTTTTTTTGTTTTTTTTTTGTAGGTCCCCCCTCCCCCCCTTTTTTTTTGGGCACGCACACGCACCACATAGGTGTTTTTTTCCCCCTTTTGTTCCCCCCCCCTTTTTTTTTTTAAATTGGGTGTTTAACTGCATAAATGTTGTTATAACTATATATTTATATATATATACATATAAGGTTCCCTTTTTTTGGGGGGTTGTAAGTGATGTATTAACCCTCCTGGCGGTATTCCCGAGAGTGGCTCGGGGTGAGATTTTCAAGCTACGATCGGTAACCCCGAGCCACACTCGGGCTTGCCTCGCTGGATGCAGAAAGAGGTTTCTTACCTTTTCTCTGCGATCCAGCGATGAATCCCCACAGTGTACAGCGGCCGGATGTCCGCCCGATGCTCTGTGTTCCTCTGATTCCCTTCCCTTCCCTGCGAGCGTCGCGACGCAGGGGGGCGGAAGGGGGGGGCGGCGCGAAATTCAAATTGTATAAGTAGAAACAAAGTAAAACACAGTAAAACACACTGATACTATTGGATTAAAATTTTAAAAAAAAACAGTGACCTTTGATTGCCCCCCCAGTGCTTTCTCCAGTGCCCTGTCTGCAGAATTACTGTACCAGTGTCTGTATACTGCACAGCAATCATGGCAAAGCGCACCTCTACTTCAAAATCGCTATGCGACCTGCTGCCAAACAGCGAAAGCGATACGGAATCACTTGCGGAGGAGCTGAGTGACAGCGACGCGTGGGAAAGTTCATCAGACGCAGAAAGCGATGTGAGTGACGATCCTGCACCTGTACCCAGCGATGTGCGGACTTGTAGGTAGATTCACAAAGAGTTAGGCAGGCTTATCAGTAGATAAGCCAACCTAACTCTGAATTTACGCCGGCGTTTGTTTAAGCGTATGCTAAAACAGAGATACGATAACAAATAACAAAGCTAAGATAGGCCGGCTTGCGCCGTTCTATCTTAGCTTGCAATGTTTCTGATGGCCGCTAGATGGCGCTTCCATTGCGGCCGGCGTAGATTATGAAAATGAGGGGATACACCGATTCACGAACGTACGCCAGGCCTACGCCGTCGAATTACGTCGTTTCCGTAAGGGATAGGCCGCCTAAAGTTAGAGCTATGCTCTAGTGGCCTAGCCAATGTTAAGTATGGCCGCCGTTCCCGCCGCAAAATTCGAAATGTTAACGTCGTTTGCGTAAGTCGTCCGCGAATCGGGATTTGCGTCATTTACGGCCACGTCAAAATCAATAGGCCTGTACGGCGTACTTAGCCGCAATGCGCACTGGGAAATGTAGTCGCCCGGCGCATGCGCAGTGTCAAAAAACGTCAAAAAACGTGAGGTCAAGCCTCATTTCCATACAACACGCCCCCCTCCAAGTCATTTGAATTAGGCGCCCTTACGCCCGCTCATTTGAGGCTACGCCGCCGTAGATTAGCAGGTAAGTGGTTTGAAAATCACTACTAGCCTAACTAATTTGTAGCCTAAACAGGCTAGGCTAGGCCGTCTTAAAGATAAGCCTTTCTACGTGAATCTACCTATTGGTGCGCAATTGATTGCGCTACGGAGCACGTAGCGCCCCCAAGGTTTCCATTCACAGGATCACCTGGGATAAAAGTGCACATAGAGGATGACAATCCCTTGGAATACCTGCGACTTTTTTTTTGACGGGTGAGGTGATCGACAAAATCGTTTTGGAGATAAATCGATATCAAGAACAGCAAGCTGCTACCCATCAGCTATTTTCAAGGTGCAGAAAATGGGAGCCTGTGACCAGCGGCGATATCTGGAAGTTCCTTGGCCTCCTAATTTTACAGGGAGTGGTTGGGAAACCACTCCAAAAGTGGTACTGGACAACAAATAAATTATTTGCCACACCTTTTTTTGGAACTGTAATGTCCGAGTATAGATTTTCATTGATAATGAAATATTTGCACTTTGCAAATAACGAGGAATTCGATGAACGTTCTCATCCAGCTCCAAAGCTGAATTTTTTTTGGGATATTTACCAAATTATTTTGCAGAACTTCCAGCGGACCTATATACCTGAGAGGGACATTACCATTGACGAAAGTCTCATGGCCTACATAGGTAGGCTCAGCTGGATTCAGTTCATTGCATCTAAGCGCGCTCGCTTTGGAGTAAAATCCTTTATGCTGTGTGAATCCAGCTCTGGATATATCTGGAACGCAGTACTGTACGCTGGCAAAGGGACCAAATTCTCCCCAAGATTCAGCGATTATGGAATGGCAACCGCTTCAGTCCTTTCATTGATAGAGCCCTTGCTCAACCAGGGCTACTGTGTCACTACGGACAATTTCTATACCTCCCCAGAACTGTACGAGTTCCTTCTTCTAAATAAGACGGACGCTTATGGGACCGTGAGGCCTAACCGTCGTAACATACCGTCAGCATTTCCCAGCAAAAAGCTTGGGAAAGGAGAAGTAGCTGCATGGCAAATAGGGAAAATGTTGGCACTGAAGTGGCGGGACAAAAAAGACGTTTCCCTTATGAGCACAGTCCATAACACCTCGACCGTCATGCTGCATACCAGAGGTGGAAAAGATGTTAGAAAGCCACAGGTTGTGTTGGACTACAACCACACGATGGGAGGTATAGACAGGGCTGACCAGGCCATGACTTTTTATCCAGCGATGAGAAAGCAGCAGAAAAAGTATTATAAAAAAAATTTCCGACATCTTTTGGAGCAATGTCTCTGGAACTCCTTCATCCTGCTGAAAAAAAAAAGTGTCAGGTCTATGGTCCATGCAGACTTTATGTGGAAGGTGGCAGAACAGATTTTTCTGAAACACCAAACACCAACGGTGGTAAACCGTTCTGGACGACGGGCTTCTGGTGTTGTGAATCCTGAGCGACTGACTGGTCGTCATTTTTTGGACCACGTACCACCCACTGAAAAAAAAAACAGCACCCACACGGATGTGTGTGGTTTGTTGCTCCAAATCGCGACGACAATGGAAGAAAAATACGCAAAGAAACGCGCTTCTGTTGTCTCGACTGCGACGTTGGACTTTGCGGCATACCTTGCTTTAAAGATTTTCATACCCGAGACATTTACTGAATAATGATTTTGCACCCTTGTTTGACCCCCCCAAAAAATCTGAGTATCTGAATATATTATTTGTTAAAATTTATTGAATAAAAAGTATTGTTATTTTTTAATTATTATTTGTTATTATTTATTATATTATAATTTATGATTTTGTGTTTCAAACTTTGTCATAGTCTACTAGAGACTCTGGTTTGGACAGATTTAGGTGAGTTATTCCTAAGAATTGCAGGTCTGCAATCTAAAACGCCAAATTTCCATGCAAAATAATGGTACCGCTTTTAGCACCTTTTTTCTGAAAGAATCATACCGCCAGGGAGGTTAACAGATAGGGGTTTTCTTACTTTTATTTTTTCTTCAGGGTAAGGGGTAAGGGGTAGTGACACTTGGTACTGTAGTAGGTAATACGGTATAACATAAGATTGGATATATAGGTAAATACATAGCAAACACATAACAAAATAGATATATATAGATATATATTTACACTTTGGGCCAGATTCACATAGGTTAGCGGATCTTTAGATCCGCGTAACCTATGTGATTTAAGATCCGCCGCTGCAATTTTTTAAAGAAAATGCTAATTCACGAAGCACTTACCTCAAAACTTGGGTTGGCGTATCTTAAATCCCCTGGCGTAAATTCAAATTCCGCGGCTAGTGGGAGTGTAGTATTTAAATCAGGCGCGTCCCCACGCCGATTTAACTGCGCATGCGCCGTCCGTGAATTTTCCCGGCGTGCATTGCTCCCAATGACGTCGCTAGGACGTCATTAGTTTTGGCGTGAGCGTAACTTGCGTCCAGCTCTTTTGTGAATCGACGTACGCAAACGACGTAAAATTTCAAAATTCGACGCGGGAATGACAGCCATACTTAACATTGGCTGCGCCTCATAGAAGCAGGGTTAACTATACGCCGGAAAAAGCCGAACGCAAACGACAAAAAAAAACGGGTGGTCGTTCGTTTGGGAATCGGCATATCCCCTCATTTGCATAATCGTTGCGTAAATAAACCAAAACGCCACCTAGCGGACGGCCGGGAATTGCAGCCTAAGATCCGACGGTGTAACAGTTACACCTGTCGGATCTTAGGCATATCTATGCGTAACTGATTCTATGAATCAGTCGCATAGATACGGCCGAAGTAAATCAGAGATACGACGGTGTATCAGGAGATACACCGTCGTATCTCTATGTGAATCTGGCCCTTTGAGTTTAAATAAAGTCACCAATTAATTTGAGTATTGGTGGGGTTAGTATAGGACAAAACTAATAGAGGCGGTATTTAGTGAAGGACAGGGAAAGGAACATCTAGAAGGAGAGAAGGAGAAGAAATAAGAGAAGAAGGGAAAGGAAAGGAAGGGGAAGGGAAGAGAAGGGAAGGGAGGAGGAAAGGGAAAGGGAAGGAAGGGAGAGGGAGAAAAGAAAAGAGAAACTGAATATCAGATCACGGAACTACGGAATAAAACAATGGGGAAGAAAGGGCCAAAAGTCACAGAAAGCGGGAAAGGGAATTTTATAAAGACGTATATGGTACAGGATAAAGTAGATAAAGTAGATCAAAGAGTAGAACAGGAGGTAGAGGAAGCGGAAGAATTAGCCCCTCCCCCCCAGAGAGTTCAACAGCTGAAAATTTTGATAGGGAGGAAATAAAATCTCCTCAAGAAGAACAGCAAACATCAGAGATGGAGAGTAGAAAAGTAATGGATAATTCCCAAATGCCTTCTACTAAACAAGACATGGCTGAGCTGATGAAATACTTGGAATGCACGATTAAAGGTGAATTAAATGCAACCAGAGCAGATATCAAAGGTGTACTAACACGAGTTGAAGAATCAGAAGCACAATTAGATGAGCACAAAAAAGCTATCCTGGAATTACAGGAAAGAGCTGATAGGGACTGGATAGAAATGAGGAACCTCCGATATAAGCTGGAGGACCAAGAAAATAGAAGCAGACGAAAGAATTTAAGGGTTCGAGGTTTACCAGAATCGGTAGAAAGTAAAGACCTAGAAGATGTGATTCGGGAAGTATTTAATAAAATAAGGAAAAAAGAAGTAAAACACCGTTAGCCTTTGACAGAATACACAGAGTACAGAAATCCATGAAAGCCCCTTCTGAAGCATCAAGAGATGTAATAGTAAGATTCTCTCAATATAAGGATAAACAACAAGTTCAGTACGGTATGAGAAATACTGAAGATATGGAATATGAAGGACCAATGCTGCTTCTCTTTACAGACTTATCACAAGAAACATTGGCACGAAGAAGAGCTCTGAAACCTCTGATTAATCAGCTACAAGAGAAAAAGATCTATTATAGATGGGGATTCCCGGCATGTTTAACAGCCAAAAATCTAGGGATATCAGCTGTCCTGCGATTCCCAGAAGATCTGAAGGAATTTTGTATCAAGATGGAATTGCCATATAATAATATAGAAAGTTGGGGAAAAAAAAAACCCAGAATGGGGAAAGCTTAGGAACCAGGCATGGAATAAAGTGTAATGGAAATAGGGAGGAGAATAAACAAAAGGGTGGCAAACAGGCAGAGTCTGGGTCATTAAGAGAGGTCTGCTCGGGGGGGGGGGGGGGGATTTGGTGGTGCCCGCCTGGGCCCTCGGGCCCACTCCTATATAGGGGATGGGGCCCGCGGGCCCAGGATTGGCATCTACAGACCCCCTAGGAAGGTCTGGCCAGGCTTGGAGGCTAGCAATAGGCCCCAACATGGCTGACCGCAACATTGTTTTTCAATGGAGGGTGTGGGGAGGGGGGAAGGGAGAGGTATTTTTTGTGATGTTTAGTTATGTTTGTTATTGTCTGGGTACACTGAATGGTCCATCCTATGGAAAATATTATACAAACGGATATAAGCTCTGTGATGTATATATGATTTTCTTATTTTTTTCTCTCTTCTTTGAAAAATGGCACTCTTAAAAATTATTACATATAATGTTAGAGGGTTAAATAGTCCCTCAAAGAGATACCAAATACTGCAAGAACAGAAAAACTGGGCATCAAATATTTTTTTTTTTTACAGGAGACTCATTTTATGTGGTCTTCTAGGGTTGGATTAAATTCTAGACACTTCCCACTATGGTTTCATGGATATTCACCTAATAAAAGATCTAAAGGTATAGCAATAGGATTTGATAGGAATACCCCCTTTGTGTTAAAAGATATGGAATCAGACTCTGAAGGGAGGTATCTTTTTGTTAAGGGTTCTTTGTTTAATAAAACGTATACTCTAGTTAACATCTACTGCCCTAACACACACCCCTGTCTCTGATGATGGCAGGCGATTATGGCAGGCGATCCTAATTTTGCGTTTGATCCAGCCCTGGATACTCAACCCCTTTCTTTACGTTCGGGAGGAAGGGTTCTTAAGGTTATTAAAAGAAAATTACATCAACAACAATTGGTAGAAATCTGGAGGATCCTTCATCCTAAAGGAAGGGATTTCACATATTATTCTTAGGTTCACTCCACTTACTCGAATTGACCATATTTTTTTAGACCACCAGCTCATGGAAGGGGTAACGAAAGTAGAGGTGAAATCTATAACCCTCTCGGATCATGCTCCAGTGATGGCCCTATTAGATCTAGAAGATGTTCCGGTTAGGCAGAGATCCTGGAGATTAGATGAATCTCTCCTGTATGACCATAGTGTTAGTGATGCACTGGAAAGGGATTTAAATTAATTTTTTGAAGAAAATATTATAGAAAATATTGCACCATCTACACTATGGGAAACCCATAAAGTATTTATGAGAGGGAGATTAATAGCAGAGGGGGCAAAAAGAAGGAAAATCTGGGCAGCGGAAAAAAAACGGATTCTACAGGAAATTCAGGAGCTGGAGCAGGTACATAAAGAGTCAATTGACAGTAAAATAATGGAGGCCTAATGAAACAGATAGAAGGGAAGGAGATAGGACTGGATCCCTGGAAATGTTTATTTCATGCTATGGAAGGTCAGAGGAAAGAATATAGAGCACCCCATTTCTATTAAATTCAGCGAAAGCATTAATCCCGAGATATTGGAGAATGAAGGATCCACCAAGGATAAAGGAATGGTTTAGTGAGGTAGATAAAATAAGAGTAATGGAGGAGTTAATAAGCTTTCAAGAAGATGCAGAAATAAAATTCCAAGAAATTTGGGGGAAATGGATAAATTTTAAGCAATCCTCGATTTATCTGAAGATTATGGGGAGAGAAGAAAATTTACAGGCAGGCACTTAGAAGGGGATTTCTTCCCTTCTTTCCTCTTTTTGCTCTCCCTCCTCTCTCTCCCCCCTCCCCCTTTCCCCCCCCCCCACATAATATGAAGTGATAGGGAGGACAGAAGGCCCACCATTTCACTTCCTTAAAAAGTAATGACACATATATGGACATGGGGATAGGTATGGGTTACACTATAAAATGGGTAATTTCCCCAGGGTTTGGAAGGGAGTAGGAGGGGGAAAGGAGAGAAGGAAAGGGAAATCCCCCCCTTTTTTTTCTTTTCCCTCCTCTCTTGGTCTGATGACAAGAGACACTTGGGTATATATATATATAAAGGAATGGGGTGGGTGCAGGGGGGGGAGCAGGTACAGACTATATGGAAGTACTTGTATAAAACCCTCTCGCTCCTGCTCCCTCTTTTTCACTAGGGGGGGGGGTTTGCTCAATGGAGGGGGGAGAGAGAGGGGAGAGGAGAAGGGAATGTGCCTTAGTTTAAAGAATATCATCATAGAGGCAGTATTATAAGGATGGACCTAGCTCTGTACCCACACAAATGTTTTTTGTATTTTTGTAGCATGTAGTTTGTATATGTTAATGTTACATGTATGAAGAACTTGTGAATTTTACAACGGTTGTTGATTTTAAAAACAAATTTAAGAAAGTTTGTAAAGTTTTTCTATCTATGTGAAAACAATAAAAATAATTTAAACGACTTAGATAGAGAATCAGAAAAAGGCTTCAAAATGATTAAGGGGGTGGAGGGGGCTTAACGGCTGTGCTGTGATTAGACAAAGCATATGCTGATCAGTGTGTGCCAGCCAATAGATGTCCGTTGGCACCCGTCGATAGGCCAGGAGAGATGTATACAAGGCAGAGCTCTGCTCTGTCAGCAGGGAAGTGGTGGATTTTGTTTCAGGGAATAAAGTCCACAACTTTCCTTAGTAAAAATAGCACATAGTAAACACAAAAACACTGGCTAAGCACACATTTAACTCTTTGATCAGCCCAGATGTTTAATCCCTTCCCAGCCAGTGTCATTAGTACAGTGACAGTGTATATTATTATCACTGATCACTGTATTAGTGTCACTGGTTGCCACAAAGTGTCAGCTAGTATCAATTGTCCACCGCAAAATATCAGTCCCACTATAAGTCGCTGATCACCGCCATTACAAGTATAAATAAAAATAAATAAATAATACTGTATATATCCCATAGTTTGTAGACGCTATAAATTTTGTGCAAACCAATCATTATACGCTTGTTGGGATTTTTTTTACCAAAAACATGTAGCAGAATACATATTGATTTAATGTTACTTTAAAGTAACTTTCAACAGAAAGCCAGGGATAGTGTATCCGTTTAAACAAACATTTTTTTGTAGAACAGAGCCAGTCATTCAATTAGAACAATGTAACAGTGAAAACACACAATACAAGTAATGAGAGCTGATGACAAACCAGGATCGTGCATCAACATCAGAACTGGGATGCCGCTCCAACTAGTTTAGTCCGAATAGGTGCTCTCAGGGGGGTCCTCCAGTCTCTAATGTCGGCCATCTTTTTGTAGTCTACTTTAACCCACTTAGGCTCCTTTCACACTAATGCGTTTTTTGAAGCATTTTGCAGAAATGCAGGGAATTTTTTTAACATGGATTCCTTTGGAACGTGTTCACATCGATGCTTATTTTGTTTTGTGCCTCTGCGTTTTTGGAAAGGGTCGGGGACTTTTTTCCTGCAAAAAGCAGCGTTTTGTATGTAATAGAATTCAATGGACCCGCATCCAAAATGCAAGTACTGTGTTTTTACCGCGATTTTGCCGCGATTCGCGGTTTGCATTTTTTTAACCTGTTTATAGCTGGTTGTTAAAGGAAATGTAAAAAAATAAAAATTGCCGGCTAAAAAAACTAATTATATAAAAAAACCTGAAAAACGCAAAGTGCAAATCGCGGTAAAATCGCGGTAAAAACGCCTGTCGAAAAACACAGCAAGCACTGCAAAAAGCACTTCAATAACGCTCAAAAGCAACATGCATAGGTGTGAATCGAGCCTTAAACTAGACCCTCCCAAGACAATGTTGCTTCTGCTTCCCCTGAGGATACACCAATGCTTCTAAATAAGTAAAATAGTACATTCTGTTATAGTAAAGATTCAGGCCTGATTCACACCTATGGCATTTTTTGTGCTTTTTGCTATTTGCAGAATTGCACTACAAAACGTGTTCCATAGGAAACCATGTTAAATGGATTGTAGTGCCAATCTGCAAAATGCAAAAAGCACTAACAATTCCATAGGTGTGAATCCAGCCTTATGCCACGTATACACGGTCGTTTTTCGACATGAAAAAAAAATGACGTTTTTAAAAACGTCATTTAAAATGATCGTGTGTGGGCTTCACATCGTTTTTCGGCTTCTGGAAAATGACAAAAAAAATAAATTCGATCATGCTGCATTTTTTCACGTCGTTTTTTAAAATGTCGTTTTTCGTGTTGTTAAAAATTATCGCGTGTGGGCAAAAACGACGTAAAAAACCCGCGCATGCTCAGAAGCAAGTTATGAGACGGGAGTGCTCGTTCTGGTAAGACTACCGTTCAGAATGCAGTAAGCACATTCGTTAGGTTTGAAATTACTGTATTGCATTGTGTAATGCAGCGCATTCTTTTCTTCTATTTAATGCTACACTAATCCTCATTTTTTGCTGCTGATATTGTTACATAGTTATGACAAGCTTGTTACTTTATTATTTATTGTTATCTAATGACTATTTGTTTTTTTGTTTTTTTTTAGCCAGATCTCCATTTAAACAAAATAATGCATATTTTAAATATTTTAATGTAGCTCTTCTTTTTTGGTTATTAATTTAATAATATTTTACACTGCTTTCCATTTTTTTTTGGAGTGTGTGAAGTTACCGCAACAACATAATTATTTATTAGAATTTACCCACAAGGAGGTTAGTGTCCCTTGTTAATTATAAAATGTTATTTTTTGTAATGTCTCTGCCTACTCACTACCGATCTCTCTATTTTAAAGAAAAACACATGGTCAAATTTTGTCAGTAAACCAAAAAAACATTTATTCTGGAATAATCAAACTTAAAAAAATTAAAGACTGATGGCAAACTAAAAACAAACTTAATAAAAACAAAGAAGCCAAGGAAGGCAGCACTGGAGAGCGTGCATGCATTTGTAATGACAAGGGTCCCCAAAGCAAACAAACAAAGCTGTGAGCAAAACAAATTAGACCATTAGGGGCATCACATCGCTCAACGCTTGGACTTGGTAGTCTTCTTCCCTGCAGTCTTCCCTGCAGACCAAGTCCTCAGAGGCTGGGTTCCTGGAGGCGAGGTTGTGCCAGGAGCAGGACCCAGAGAAGGCTCAGGAAGAGGAGGAGCAGAAGCAGGACTAGGAGCAGGAGGAGCAGCAAGGACAGGAGGAGCGATCCGCACAATGTCGGTGTCGTCATCGAGCTGCCCCAGTGTGGCCATGTTTACGGCCTTGAAGATGAGGGTTTCACAGCGCACACGCTGGCCCCGCTGCAGATTATAGAGCTTGGCTGCGATGAGCGCTGCAAAACCCTCTTCTTCTCTGGGTTGCTCTCGGGAGGGCCGCAGTTGCCTCGTGAATCAGGGTCTGGGTCTCCTCCTCCATTTGGAGAAGCCTCCTGGCCCTTTTCGCGGGAGTGCGGAGAGGAGGAACACGTGAGATGGTATCACAACGACGTGCCTCCTGTCTCCCACTGGGGCCTGCTTCCCCCTGGCTCCCAGTGGGCTCTGCCACCTCCTGTCTTGCAGTGGGACCTGCCTCCCCCTGGCTCGCTGTGGGGCCTGCCTCCCCTAGCTCGCTGTGGGGCCTGCCTCCCCCTGGCTCGCTGTGGGGCCTGCCTCCCCCTGGCTCGCTGTGGGGCCTGCCTCCCCCTGGCTCGCTGTGGGGCCTGCCTGCCCCTGACTCCCTGTGGGGCCTGCCTCCTCCTGGCTCCATGTGGGGCCTGCCTCCTCCTGGCTCCCTGTGGGGCCTGCCTCCTCCTGGCTTTGCTCTGTCTGTGTATAAAAAAAAGGAACATAGTTTATTTGTTGTCTTCATAAATCACACACATTTTTCAAATCATGACAGATGCAAATTGAATGCTAATATATATTACACACAGGGCCGCCATCATGAATTATGGGGCCCCTTACACAACTTCAGACATGGCCACCCTGGAGCAGGGGGGGGTGCTGCCGCCTGAAATTGAGAAGCGTGAGGCCTTTACCGAAAAATTAAAATTAGGGAAAAAAATATATATTTCCAAAAATGTATTCTTACAAAAAAGGGGGGTTGCCATCCGGGGCCCCTTACAGGTGTACTGCCTGTACCCCCCTGATGGCGTCCCAGAAAATTACACACAATCATTCTGACCCCAGCATTTTTCATTCTTGTCCCCATCATGTTTTGCTTCTACTGTCTATTAATATGTTCAACACTTTTTGTTCAATCCTTTTAAATTTGGAACACTAGTAACATCAATTTGACATCATTATTATACTTTGTTTCCCCAAAATTGTAAGCAAAATGCAATACCTGGCTCCATGGGTCACAATCTGGGTCCTCCAGGAACTCTGGCTCTTCCTCAGAGCTTGGCTGCTCTTGCCTGCAGGGAAGACTGGAGGATTGACTGCAGGGAAGACCGGAGCTACCTCTTGGGGGAAGGGTAGAAAGGGATGTCCATGACTCAATGTGGTCATCCAGGAACTGCAGCTGACTATAGTACCACAGGTTTGGCCTAGAGATGCTGCCAGCTGCAGCTCAAGATGCCATTGAGGCCAGGACTAGTGAGCGTTGGGTCCTGTAGGTGCCCCTAATGGTTGAAATTTTTTTGCTCACAGTTGTGGTTGTTGCATGGGGGACCCTTGTCTTTACAAATACCAGCAGGGTCTCCAGTGCTTTCTTCCTGGCCTCTTCATTTTTATTTTGTTTGTTGTTAGTTTGCCACAGTATAGGCAGATCCTTCCATCTTTGCACAAATTCTGTGAAGAATTCAGGGTCTTTGAAAATTATTTCTGCAAGTCAAAATGAAGCAAAAAATCCTAATGTCAGTCAAGCCTCTACTACTAATAAGCTTTCTCCCCATATCTAGCACACAAACTCAGCCACTGATCACTAATAACGTCCAAAATCAAGTTACGTACCGTCGTATGACACGTCGTTCCATCCGCCTTCTTCCACAGATTGTGAACGCCGTTTTCACTCACGCGGTATCCCTTTATACACTGCGCATGCGTGACGCTCCGCACGTTTCCCCGCCCCTGACGTTCGTTCTAGTAATGTCCCCGCCCCTTCTCGCTCGTCTTTTATTAATAGTGATCGAATGAACGACGACTCCTACGACCAATTATTGTGACCACAAACATGAAACTTGCAACATCTTGATCTATTTATGTGAGACCAATTTTGGAATTAATGTAGATGTGTTCTTAACTAGATTTTACAAATCAAAATTCAGTCAATATACAGTAAAAGGAGAGTATGCTCAGCAGTTGGTTACACATATGGACTCAGTACAGCACAAGTGTTGGCCACAAGAACAACCTATTTAGGGTGTCACACAGAGGTGATCCAGTGGATACTTGGTGTGTTTCCATATAGTAAACTTGGCCAAAGATAGAGAAATGCAGCAGCTTTGGTAATGGATAAAATCCTGTGTTTAGCTTAGAAGGATTGTAAAAAACAGACAATTGTACCACACTTTATAAAAAGAATGATTCATATTCCTCTTTCAGGCCTCTAATCTTTTGAAATCATTTTCCCTTTTCTTCAATCTCGTAGGGCGCAATCAAGCTTCAAGCCAGGAGCAGAGAAACACCACACAAGCCCCACCCCTGCGGGATGTGCAGGAAGTGGAAACTGCCACCACATCAGGTCAGTGTCATACACCGCTTCAGGTAATAGATGGAGGCCTGCATAATTTTAAAACATGGTTTGTTTCCAAATTTCAGGAGCTTTTCGTGCTGGTGACGGGTTGGACACCTACAGCGCCCAGCTGTTGATTGGAGAGGTGTTGGCCTGCAGGGCTGACATCGAAGACATACATATCTCTTTACGGCAGATGAGAGAAAAAACAAAAAGGGTGGAACGTAGACTTAAAAATTTGATGGATGTTCTGGGGAGGGTTTAACATTTAATTTTAATGTTGTATGTGTTTTTCTATGCATGTTTGGTTTTACGATTTAAAAAAAAAAAAGATTTTTTATGTATGAAAAAAAACAACAAAAAAAACCTGATTTTCAATGTATGAAAAAAAAAAAAAAAAACAGATTTTTTATGTATGAAAAAAAAAAAAAAAACAACAAAAGCCAGGAAAAAAAATGACTTTTTATGTATATAAAAAAAACAGATTTTCTATGTATGAAAAAAAAAACAAAAAAAAAATGATTTTCTATGTATGAAAAAACAAAAAAAAAAAAAAAAGTTTTTTTATGTATGAAAAAAAAAAAAAATGTTATGTGAAAGAATAAAGATCTTTGGATACTCAACAATGTGTGGCTTATTATTATTATATCAATGCTGACTAAAATAACTAATCTAGATTTGTGGTGTTTACATTGACAATGATTGGTATTTAGTATAGGAAAATAAACATGGCGCTATGATAACCTAGGACAGTGATGGTGAACCTTGGCACCCCAGATGTTTTGGAACTACATTTCCCATGATGCTCATCTAGACAGCAGAGTGCATGAGCATCATGGAAAATGTAGTTCCAAAACATCTGGGGTGCCCAGGTTCACCATTACTGACCTAGGAGAAAGCTACAATAAACACAAATTAGAAATTAATCAAACAAGGAAAATTAACAACAGACTTTTTCTTTCCGAAAAAAATATTTTATTCAGCCAAGATCTGGCATTGGAATGGCCCCCCTGCCCATAAAATACTCAACATATTTTTGCCGCACAGCACAGGCGCTTTGGGGGGCCAAGCCTGTATGGCTAGCCTCACGGGCCGCCACCAGAGCATCAGCAATGGCCTCATCAGGCACAAGTGTCATGTAGTTACAAGAATGTCTCTTAAAGCGGGGGTTCCGCTGGGTTTTTTTTTTTTTGCAATGCATCTCCCGCTCTTACCTGCTTCAAAAATGTACCCGTGTCTCCCAGTTTTTCTGCCCGCAGCATTGCACTTGTCCCGAAAAAGAGATGTTTTAAAATCTAAAGATGGACGTTTCCATCTTTACTGTGGGCACCGTGAAGCCCAGCAGCTTGTCCTTCCGGGATACGGTGAATAAAATGGAGAATTCGTCGCCGCCCACGTCACATGACCTGCTTGCCGAGTCACGTGACCCGCGAGATATCGTGGGATTACAGCACAGCGCATCTCCTGGGATTCTAATGACTCACTCCCAGGAGACATAGCGCTGGTCGGGGGAAATGAGATACACGCCCACTCCCGCAGGGAAAAGTGAGTGACAGCCCAGAAAATGCAGGATTAATAAGGTAAAGAACGCGATTTAAAAAAAAAAAAAAACGGATTATGTTTTATCAATGGGTAGTGGTTAAAAGCAGCAAAAGTCAAAATTTTGGGTGAACCTCCGCTTTAAGATAATTGTGCAATATGCAGCAGCACAGAATTACATGGTTCCATTTGTATTCTGCCAGGTTAATTGCTGTAAAAAATAAATGGAATCAGCTGGCCATGGTGCCAAAGAAGTACTCGACCACCCTTCTGGCTCTGGCCAGCCGATAATTAAACACCCTCCTCTCAGGGGTGAGGGTGCGTTGGAGAAAAGGCCTCATGAGGTGGGGACCCAAGGCAAATGCCTCATCTGCAACAAATACGAAGGGCAGCCCATCTTCGTTCTCCTCCACAGGTGGCAATCCTAGGTCCTCCGAATGAAGCCGTTGGGTGAACTCAGTCTGAGCAAAGACCCCGCCATCCGACATCCGCCCATTTTTTCCAACATCAAGATATAAAAACTCATAGTTGGCCGACACCACCGCCATCAGCACTACACTGTGGAACCCCTTGTAGTTATAGAAATGGGATCCCGAACGGGGTGGTGGCACGATGCGGATGTGCTTGCCATCAATGGCTGCTCCACAATTTGGAAAGTTCCAACGCTGCGCGAAGTCCGCTGCCACAGTCTGCCATTCCTGTGGCGTGGTGGGGAACTGTAGAGAAAATAAAAAAATAATTTACTAATATTGGTATTGGGACATCTCTATTTAATCTAAGAGCAATGTATAAAATAATTGTGCTCTCTCCTGGATTTGAACCCACAAAATATCAAACACAAGTCAGTTACTCGTTGAGCTATTTCTCAAGCAATACAACTGTATTGATTTTTATGTGTAATATGGGGTTCATTCTGTGTAAGAATTAGTCCAGACATGTAATTGCCATGATCAAGCCGTTCTGAACAAAGACGCACATTGTGCTCACAATTCTCTCATCTTGGGGCAACAGTGTAATGTTTCCTAAAAGTTGGGGTGCATTGTGTTCTGTTATCTATGGAAGCTGTGTCATCACCCCCCCCCCCCCCCCCACACACACACACACAATACACTCGTTTTCAGCATCCCTCTTTATGTTAGAGCAAATGACAGCAAACTGAGGAACTATTAATACAGTAGAGCAGTGGTCATCAACCCTGTCCTCAGGGCCCACTAACAGGCCAGGTTTTATGTATTACCTTGGGGGAGATGTAGACTAGAATTCTGCAATCACTGAGCAGCAAATGATATCACCTGTGATGTATTTCAGTTATCCTGCAAACTTGCCCTGTTAGTGGGCCCTGAGGACAGGGTTGATCAGTGGCGGCCCGTCCATAGGGGGCGCCCGGGTGCCGCCCCCCATCCCCCAGTCAGTAAAAAAAAAAAAAAAAAATTTTTTTTTTTAAACCTGCCCCTTTAAAAAAAAAAAAAAATCCAAAAAAGGGCCTTATATGTGCACTGTGTCCGTGCGCCGGGCGCCGGGCACAGTGCTGAAAGAGTAGCGCCACGTCTGTGCAATCACGGGATTGCAGACGCGGCGCTACATTGGAAGCCAAAATATGGCATTGTGGCGTTCTCCATCGCGCCACTTGCTTCCGGCGCGATGGACAGTATTGTTTTCGCCGAGCGGGTGCACACACTTTCAGTGTACACCCGCTCGTCTCTGTGCTCGTTCCGAAAAACCGGAAGTGACGTCGGGACTGCTGGAGCTCCGTGCGCCCGACCGAGGAACAGGTAAGCTGAGCTATGCCTGCCTGCCTGCCATGATGTTGTATGGAACAACACCCCACACAACACAACACCAGCTTGCTTACTATGCCTCGGTGACAGCATCCACCCCCCCCCCCCCCGCTTATTCAACACTTTTTTTTTATTCGACGGCCGCACCACCCCCCCCCCCCCTCCGCTTATTGAAAGAAGTTTTATGTAAATATTCGGCGGACCCCCCCTCCCACCCCCCGCTTATTTAAAAAAAAAAGTTTTAGCATTTAATATTCGGCTGCTGGCATCCAACCTCCAGTCCCCCCAACCCCCTGCTTAATCCATTTTTTTTTTTTATATTGAATATTCAGCAAAAATAAGTGTTAATAAGTGGGTAAATGAATTATAAAACAAAAACTTTTTTTATAATTCATTTACCCACTTATTAACAACACTTATTGTCTATGTAAAAATTCATTACAGCACAAATAGCGGCCGGTAACACTACCCCACTAGACCACCCCCCCCCAATTATTAAAAAAAAAAAAAAACTTTTCATACTTAATGTGCAGGGAAAATATCGGCCGTCAACACCACACCACCCCCCGCTTGCAAATTGTCCTGCGACTTGAGACTGGAAAGTTGCAGGATGAGTTGGACCCGATGATTTCCAATGAGAACTGTTCATATCTGTGCAACTTTGAAGTAGTCCCTGCATTACTTTTGTCCCACTTTGATGTGACTTGAGTCCATAGACCTCCAGAATACATAGGCATTGCTTCAAGTCGCTGCAAAATCGCACCAAAAAATTGTGGCAGAATCTTGCGACTTTCAGGCTAATGCAGTCTGAAAGTTGCACAATTCTACTGCAATTTTGATGCGATTTAAAGCAATGCCTGTGTATTGTGGAGGTCTATGGACCTCAAGTTGCATCAAAGTGGGACCAAAGTAATGCAGGGACTACTTTGAAGTCGCACAGATATGAACGGTTCTCATTGGAAATCATGGGGTATGACTTGTCATGCAACGTTTAAGTCCCAAGTCGCAGGACAAGTAATGCCTGCAGTCTCTGGTAATCTTGTGCAGTATGTCCGCAGTCTCTGGTAATCTTCTGCAGTATGTCCGCAGTCTCTGGTAATCTTCTGCAGTATGTCCGCAGTCTCTGGTAATCTCCTGCAGTATGTCCGCAGTCGCTGGTAATCTCCTGCAGTATGTCCACAGTCTCTGGTAATCTCCTGCAGTATGTCCGCAGTCTCTGGTAATCTCCTGCAGTATGTCCGCAGTCTCTGGTAATCTCCTGCAGTATGTCCGCAGTCTCTGGTAATCTCCTGCAGTATGTCCGCAGTCTCTGGTAATCTCCTGCAGTATGTCCGCAGTCTCTGGTAATCTCCTGCAGTATGTCTGCAGTCTCTGGTAATCTCATGCAGTATGTCTGCAGTCTCTGGTAATCTTCTGCAGTATGTCCGCAGTCTCTGGTAATCTCATGCAGTATGTCTGCAGTCTCTGGTAATCTTTTGCAGTATGTCTGCAGTCTCTGGTAATCTCCTGCAGTATGTCCGCAGTCTCTGGTAATCTCCTGCAGTATGTCCGCAGTCTCTGGTAATCTTTTGAAGTATGTCTGCAGTCTCTGGTAATCTCCTGCAGTATGTCCGCAGTTTCTGATAATCTCCTGCAGTATGTCCGCAGTCTCTGATAATCTCATGCAGCATGTCCGCAGTCTCTGGTAATCTCCTGCCCATTTTGAGTCCTTCATTACTAACAGTGTCATATTTTAGTTTGTTTGCACCGATCTGTAAGGCTGCGCTATATACCATGATTTGTGATGCTGGGGCTGTATACTCTGTGCTGTGACGCTGAGCTGTATACTCCTGACATTGAGTGGAAGCAAGTGGAATACAGGGGACGGAGCGGTGGATTCTATAAGGGGTGTGGCTTATGAGAAGTGGGAGGGACCAAATGTGGAAGGGCGGGGTTTTGCGCCCCCCCCCATCCTAAAATTTCACCAGCCGCCACTGGGGTTGATGACCACTGCCGTAGAGGAACCAGAGAGCCCAGACTGCCTGCTTCCCCATACTGTATCCTGTAACTAAGATATATTTACAGATCCATATATAGCGCACAAGACTTGTATGTCTGCAGAATGATGGTCTATGGGTGTTACTACATTATTGCTAATTGCTCCTAAAATCCTCCTAATAGAGACTCAGACTAATATATTTAGAAACTCAGAATTCTGTCTTTTAATCTCAGAATTCTGACTTTGAAACTCAGAATTTTGTATTTTTTTTTATATGATGGCCCCAGGGCTCTTCCATACAATATAACACAATCAGAAACCCAAGCAACCTTCATAAAATAAGTAAAAGAAAAAAAAACAATAGAAGACCATATAGGTTTCATAGACACCATACATAGATTGTAGTTCGACCATATACTAAAAGGTGTATTCCCTAGAAGCTTATACTTACAGCCATGGATATCATATTTCTTCGCAAGAAAGGAGGCAGGTGAGAGGTGGAGGCATCCCTCTTCTAATGCCTCGTACACACGACCGGTTTTCCCTACAGGAAAACTGCCAGGAGAGCTTTTGGCTGTGAATCCCGGCAGTGTGTATGCTCCATCGCAGTTTTCCCGACAAGAAAAACGCCGGGAATCCCGGCATGAAAAATAAGATCATGTTCTCCTTTTTCCCTCCAGGATTCCCGGCGGTTTTTAAGCCGGAAGTTTTCCTATGGGGAAACACTGCGATGGAGCATGCACACGGCCGGGTTTCCCGGCCAAAAGCTCTCATGGCAGTTTTCCTGCCGGGAAACCCAGCTGTGTGTAGGGGGAAAAAGCTACCAAGCAGGTTTTCCCCTCGGTTTTCCCGGCTGACTTTTTACTGCTGGGAAAACCAAACGTGTGTACTAGGCATAGGAGTTGTAAATGGAAAAAAAAATTCACCTTAATGCAATCTATGCATTAAGGTGAAAAAACATCTGGTGTTGCCGCCGCCCCCCCCCCCCCCCCGAGCCCCCGTTTTACTTACCTGACCTTTCAAAAGTCCCGCACGGTCCCGATATCCTCTTCGCCGCTCAGCCTGGCCGCTGATTGGCTAGAGCGGATGGATTGAGAGCAGCGCAGCCATTGGCTGGCGCTGCTGTCAATCACATCCAGTGACGCGGCGCGCGCCGAGGGGCGGGGCCGAGTGATACAGTGAGCGGCTAAGGCAGCTCGCTGTATCACGGGAGCGCGCCCGCAATTACTGACCACCATGCAAGCTCTCGCATGACTGTGGTGAGTAATTGCGGGGAGGACAGAGACAGCTGCCGAGGGACCCCAGAAGACATGGATCAGGGCCACTCTGTGCAAAACTAACTGCACAGTGGAGGTACATTTTTCCTTTACTAACCCTTTAATCTAGAGGTTGCCAGGGAATCCTGCCTAATCCACGTTCCTCGTGCCCCACACCCCTATTTCTCTCCCTCCAGCTCCCCTGGCAACCCCTCTCTTGGTGCCTTGGTGAAGCAAACCAGAAGAAAGAAAAAAATAGGAAAAACAAAAAAAACACAGAAAACAAAACAGAGCAGAAGCTGGATTAATCATCCGGCTCAAATGTACGATCTCCTCTTGCTTCATCCTGCCCAGTTGGAAGGCGGTGAGGCTGATTCCATCCTCTTCAGATGGAAGCTCCCAATATATCCACAGATGTATAAACTGGTCACCTCCTACATGGATCTGAGGAGGACGAAACAAGGAAAATAGAGGATCACACCAATAACTGTTCTATCTTACACATTGCATTACTGAATCTTGTATTCGGAGAAGACTATTTTGGCTTTTCATTTTCCCCACTCATATCCGGGTCATTGTAAAGCTCATACAGGGGAATATACAGCAAGTAGATGTTAATACAATCACTAAAACCGCATATAAGTTTTAACGCGTTCATGTGATTTCAAAAAGATGTTGTCCATCTGCAGATTTAATTTAAAGACTACATGGTGATCCCACCATAAAAGTTCTTGCTCAGGAATTTCCTGTTACGTGGTGACAACTGTCTCTGAATAGCGCTCCTGAGGTGTCACCTTGTCACAAGTGTCCCTGTTGGAGGTTTACCAGCCACCATGCCCACTGTTGTCACTTGAAAAAAGAGGGAAAAGGCGCGTGATTCAATGCATGGATCAAATGGATACAGTTTATTAAAACCAAGTAGATAAATAAATGAATAAAAAGAAATTACTACATTTTCATACAGACTAGGTTATAAATTGTTCATTTAAAAAGAGTGGTGCCCATGCAAGGGCAGATGCTTAATGGTAAGCTGACGTATTTCGAGGGGTTCCCTCTTCATCAGAGCCTTGGAGAATGAGAACAAAGGTCTGTGTAGCGCTACCCCCGAAGGAGCCGCTGGTTGAATTTGGGGTTTGGCCTATTAAGTTACCCTGGCGTTGTCTAGGGGTGCAATTGTAGAGACAAACAGTGAGCGAAGGTCCAGACAGTGAATAAAGGGTTTTTCCAATGCTTTATTTTCCAGGCTCAACACGGCCAACATCAACATCAATTGGGAAGGACAAAGTTGATGAATAGAGAGAGAGGAAGAACCTTGCAGTATCAGGCCTGGATATTAAATGGAGCAGTCAGTACTGCCCTGTATAGTACCAATTTGTAACACATCGCCACTCCAACTGAGTGGGTAAAGTGCCCCCGGACAGACCCTTTTTTACCGGCCTGGCAGCCGAGGTGTCACTTAGGATTTCTGGGAGGAACAGGCCTCTCTCACAGACCCGGCTCGGGCCTCTGCCACAGGCCAATTACAATAACGGAGCTAGATAGATAGATGGAGTGAATCCTACCAGTAGATTTCTGCATCGGTCACCAGATGACAGCAACATACCTGTCAGTACTCTGGTCACCGGATCCCCAATTGGCTTGTTTAGGCTCTGTTGGACGACCTGCCTGCGGGTCCTCCTCAAACCGACTCCCCAATCGAACGGCACCCAGCCTGGGATCCCTTCAATAGAACCGGGAACCCAGCAAGTCACTGGGGTCCCCTTGTACCTCCGGGGGAGGTCCCAAGTAGTCTGCAATTATGGCCAGGTGGGCCAAGCCGGCGGGGTACATGGATGCGCGCACCCTGAAGGTGGATGCCGCACCTGGAACGGGGACCCCGCAAAGATTTTAGAACACATGACACCTGTCACAGATATACTCCTCTCCAGCACGCCCCCGCGAGGGAAAAAGCTCCTCTGATTGGCTGCTGGAGAAACTTACTCTGCCAGAACCCCTCTGGCGCCAACTGCTGGCCAGGGATGACATTGCATCCCTGGACCCCAGACTGACCCAGTGGACATTTCTGGAATGACAGAAGTTCCAAATTTAAACAAATAGTGAATGGGAGCAAGGTAACTCTCCCATTCCCCACTAACTTTAGCGTAGTGCCCATACTGAAAATAAGGGGGCGCTACATCTGCATAGTGTAATAAATGCATAGATTTATACATAGAAGAGCAGCTGATTGGGAGTTGTATCGCATAATTCAGGGCTCAAAATTTCAAGCCCTGAGCTACTAGCCAGGCCTCAAGAGGTACTCGCCACCAGTTGCCCCACCTAATTCATACACTGCTCCATGCCTAATTGCGCCCCTAAACACTCCCTCATAGATTATCTCATGGAATGACACTGTTAAATGTTTTATGCAAAATCAAGTTACACAATTAAATATTACCAAAAACAACTTTAACAAAATGGGACAGGGCACTGGGAGAAGACCAGAGGGACAGGGCACTGGGGGCAGACCAGAGGGACAGGGCACTGGGAGAAGACCAGAGGGACAGGGCACTGGGGGCAGACCAGAGGGACAGGGCACTGGGGGCAGACCAGAGGGACAGGGCACTGGGGGCAGACCAGAGGGACAGGGCACTAGAACTGGATCTCTTCCCCATTCTCTTGCTGTCTCCTCTGCAACTCCCATCCATCCATCTTCTCTCTCTTTCCCATTCATCTCATCATCAGGAGCCTGTGTGTGCGGCTCCACGCTTGCATGTCCCCACTTCCCCCTTTTATTCAGGCTGGCAGTGAGGAGAGGAGAGGAGCTGCAGCACAGCGGGAGGGAGTACAACCCAGCGCCGAGATCCACACAACTGCACAGCCCTTGACACCATAGCACAGCGCACACTGACACCGCACAGCACACATTGAGACCAGTCTGCTCACAGTGCTCAGGCTGAACACCTACATAGAGCACAAGGAGAAGAAAACTGCACAAACTGGAAGGCTGCCACTCTCATGTCAGGGCAACTTTCAGTGAGCGCTGCACTGCCTACCTGGGACACCCAGAGTGGTAATTTTCGCAATCCTCCACCTGACTCATTACTTCCTGCTCCCTGCTCTCTGCTCTTCAGCTACATTGGTCGGGGGAGGGGGGCAGGCTCAAAGAGGTCATACTGTTAGGTCTCATGGCTTAATGAGAATTGTAAGTAGAGCACCTGTGTACTGCTCTGCCTGTGCGCGGCTCACCAGACTACTTTTCCCGAGCATGCACCTTTCCTCTTCGGCCGCCAATCGCATCGGGGCTCTAAGTGTAGGCACAGATTGAAGGGACATTGGTCATGCAGCCCTGTCATCACTCGCCCCCAGCTTAAATCCACTCGCCAATTGCTAGCAGGCGAGTGGAAATTTTGAGGGCTGGCATAATGGATGTTAAATTCTCCTTGCTTAAAAGGTGTCCACATCCCAGCGCTCTACACACCATGGAGTAGATAGTTTGTTTGCTGTTGGTTTTTGATCAACAACAACAAACAAACTTTCTACTCCATGGTGTGTAGAGCGCTGGGATGTGGACACCTTTTAAGCAAAGGAGAATTTAACATCTATTATGTGATACAACTCCCAATCAGCCGCTCTTCTATGCGTCAGCTTACCATTGAGCACCTGTCCTTGCATGGGCACCACTCATTTTAAATGAACAATTTGTAACCTAGTCTCTATGAAAACATACCGCATATACTCGAGTATAAGCCAAGTTTTTCCAGCACATTTTTTTGGTGCCAAAAATGCCCCCCTCGGCTTATACTCGAGTCCCCTTTTTGCGCCTGATCTCCCGGACTTTGGGGACCCGGTACCAGCCGACCGCCAGGCACCCCTTCCTTAGACTCCCATGTTAAACGGTTATTTCTCTGGTGACTTTGGGGACCTGGTACCGGCCATTTGTAGGTCCCCTGGAACCGGAACTCGGCACACATGTAGCCCCATTTCTCTTCTATAAGTGTGCAAAGTTTGTTGTCTGGGGAACCTACAGCTAGGGAGCACCCCTTCCATAGTCTCCCATGTTAAACATCAGTCTAGTCATGGACACAGTGAGGCATGGACACAGTGAGGCATGGACACAGTGAGGCATGGACACAGTGAGGCATGGGCACAGTGAGGCATGGGCACAGTGAGGCATGGGCACAGTGAGGCATGGGCACAGTGAGGAATGCACATGGACACAGTGAGGCAAAGTGAGGCACAGTGAGGCATGCAGATGGACACCCTAGGCTTATACTCAAGTCAATAAGTTTTCCCATTTTTTTGTGGTAAAATTAGGTGCCTCGGCTTATATTCGGGTCGGATTATAGTGGAGTTACATAGTTAGTCAGGTTGAAAAAAGACACAAGTCCATCCAGTTCAACCACAAAAAACAAAAAAACTAAATAAAAAACACAGTAAAATCCTATACACCCAACTCCATACCCACAGTTGATCCAGAGGAAGGCAAAAAACCCCAGCGGAGCATGGAGTATATACGATAGTAATTTCTTTTTATTAATTTACCGTATTTTCCGGCATATAAGACGACTGGGCGTATAAGACGACCCCCTAATTTTCCAGGAAAGAATTTGATTTTGGGATATACTCACTGTATAAGACTACCCCCTTCTTACTAGTCTTTCTGGAAGCTGAGGGGGAGCCAGAACCGCTGACAGAAACAGGCTGTGACGGTATCGGTATGATATCCCCGTCAACGTTCCCTTCTTCCCATAACGAAAATCACCCCAATATTCCACGAGGAGGGATATCCCTGGAATCGCCCAGAAAGCCACACATTAGTCCAGGCTTACTGCTAGAACAAGACACTTTATTGACACAAAAACTCAGCTTATATGTGGTTACAGCCTGTTAGGAACGCCCCCCCTCACACAGTGGGGTTTCCCATACAGATTATAGGAGACAAGTCGGAGCCGACCATGCAGACACGTTTCTTTAGATAAAGACATCACTGGAGTTAATTACTACACTGAAGCAATCAGAATAATTAACATACTACTTCTCTAATCATTTAGCCTGATGATACAATACACATCTTTTAAGGGTAAACACAGATCTTCTTTACACAACACAATAGATTAATTAACCTTTAGAATAGTGAGGGGACATTAGCACGTCAATAACCGGTCAGAGCAATGAATCACACATGAAATTCCTTTCTACCTCTAACCCATATGGCTAGCAGGGAGCAGTACACTGAGACATATAGGCAAATGTATCACAATGGCCCCCCTTTTGCTCCCTGCTCCGGCAAATCCGGTTGGACCTTCCCTGGTCCAGTAGGGTTGACGGGTTCAGAGCTTTTAGTCCGAGGTTAACTCCGTTTGGCATGACTGACCTCCCTTGACAACTGCTTCAGACTCAGGTATGTCACCGGGTCGTCAGATCACACGCCGGTCAGTCCCCAAGTCTTTGTGCGATCTGCAAAGTCACCAGAAGTCAGTGTGAAGCCAGCGAATGGGTCTGTGCGCCGCCGTCTAGGTGTCCCGCTATGGGAGGGGGCAGGTTATGGCTCTGAAGTGACAATCACAGGAGATTCATAAAAAGAAAAAGTTATATTTGTTGAAATGCTGTAGCACTGGTGCTCAGAGTCCGGGGGGGGGGGGGGGAAGGGGACTCAGAGCCCCATAAGGTCAGCCACCCCCTGCTCCCTCCGCAGCCGCCGGTTCTCCTCTTGGAGCTTCTCCAGCTCCATCTCCAGTTCATGGAGCCTGGGGGGGTCAGCCTGCTGTGACCTCAGGTGGTTGTTCTCCTCCTCCATGCGGCTTATGCACTCCTCCAGCTCTATGTACTCACGGATCAGCTCCTGCTTGCTCATGTCCTGCAGGCTCTCCACGTGGTCCTTCATCATCAGGAACTGGGTGGTGGTGTAAGGGGCCACCGGTGGGCCCTTGGCGAACATCTCGGCCCGCATCTGGGGCGCCCGCTGCGATTCCATCTCCTCCAGTCGCTTCTTCTCCTCCCAGGTCCGCTGGTTAAATGACTTCCAGGACCTCTTCTTCTTGGAGGGTAGCTGGCGGTGCCTCTTTCTGCCCAGCTCCCTCCAAGGCCCCTCCGGCTCATGGCTGTCGCCCATGACCAGCTGACAATGGTGTTCCCTGTTGTCCGTAATAACAGATTGTACCATGAGGGCTTCGTAAGGGGTGCCCAATGGTTCTTCCTGACCCAGCTCCTGGGGATCCCAAGCTGAGTCTACACAATGGGCTGCTGCTGGTGGGCGGTACCCAGGTTGAGACCAATTTGACCTGGTGTTGTCATTCATGGGGCAATTCTGCTTGAAGTGACCCAACTGTTTGCACCGGAAGCAGCGTTGTTCGTTGTCCTCCTGGCGTGGGTAGCGAGGGCTATATGTCATCTGTCTGTTAGGCGGTTGGTATCTAGCGGCTGGTGGGTGTGAGGGCGCCGTTGGTTGTGGGGGTTGTACCCGTGGTGTGACCTGGTTTGTCTTGCGAGTATCCGCATATTCATCCGCCAACTTCGCGGCCTCTGGTAGAGTCATGGGCCTGCGATCTCTCACCCAATCCTTGACGTCCGTCTGGATGTGATTGTAAAATTGCTCCAGGAGCATTAGTTGCAAAATGTCCTCTGCGGTGGTGGCCTGGCTGCTGTTAACCCAGTTAGAGGCCGACAGGGACAGCTGGCATGCCCATTCCGCGTAAGAGTCTTTCGTGGTTTTGCGTGAGTCCCTGAACTTCTGTCGGTGGGACTCTGGGGTTACTGCATAACGAGCCAGGAGCGCTTCTTTAACCCTGGCGTAGCTATGGATATCCTGATCTGGCACGGTCCGGAAAGCATCAGAAGCTTTGCCTGACAGTTTGCCTGACAATATTGAAACCCACTCTCCTCTAGCTATTCGGTGCAGGTTACATTGTCGCTCAAAATCCGTCAGGTAGTTATCAATCTCACAGTCCTTTTCATCAAAAGCTTTAAAAGCGCTAAACGGAATCTTCCTTGCGTCTGCTGTGCTGTACTCACTGTTCGTAGAAGGTGCGGCTGCTTGTTGGACTGCTGCCAGTTTTAACTGTAGCTCTGCGTCCCTTATTTGTTTATCCTTCTGTAGCTCTGCGTCCCTTATTTCTTTAGCCTTCTGTAGTTCTGCGTCCCTTATTTCTTTAGCCTTCTGTAGTTCTGCGTCCCTTATTTGTTTATCCTCCTGTAGCTCTGCGTCTCTTATTTGTTTATCCTTCTGTAGCTCTGCGTTTACTAACATGTCCATCACTTTCAGCACCACATCCGGCGTTGGGTTCGGGCCGAACCAAGCTAGCTTCTCTCTCATTAGCTTGTTGGCTGGCGATTCCTCCTCCTGAATCACTGGTGTCTCCATCTCTTGTACTGCTGGCGTTGCTGCAATCCCGTCCTCCTGGTCTAGCTCCATTGATTCTGCTATGATGACCCGCTTGGTTTTGTTGCTAGCAATCCTTCCACGAACTTCCAGTAGTTCTTCCAGTGTCTGCTTGGAATCCGGGTGTAAAGGGGAATAGAAGGGAAGATCCCGCTGCTACCAACCAATTGTGACGGTATCGGTATGATATCCCCGTCAACGTTCCCTTCTTCCCATAACGAAAATCACCCCAATATTCCACGAGGAGGGATATCCCTGGAATCGCCCAGAAAGCCACACATTAGTCCAGGCTTACTGCTAGAACAAGACACTTTATTGACACAAAAACTCAGCTTATATGTGGTTACAGCCTGTTAGGAACGCCCCCCCTCACACAGTGGGGTTTCCCATACAGATTATAGGAGACAAGTCGGAGCCGACCATGCAGACACGTTTCTTTAGATAAAGACATCACTGGAGTTAATTACTACACTGAAGCAATCAGAATAATTAACATACTACTTCTCTAATCATTTAGCCTGATGATACAATACACATCTTTTAAGGGTAAACACAGATCTTCTTTACACAACACAATAGATCAATTAACCTTTAGAATAGTGAGGGGACATTAGCACGTCAATAACCGGTCAGAGCAATGAATCACACATGAAATTCCTTTCTACCTCTAACCCATATGGCTAGCAGGGAGCAGTACACTGAGACATATAGGCAAATGTATCACACAGGCTTTTTCAAATCTCACTGTGCCATTACATTACATTCCTCACTGTGCCATTACATTACATGCCTCACTGTGCCATTACATTACATTACATGCCTCACTGTGCCATTACATTACATGCCCAGACTGTACCATTACATTACATTCCTCACTGTGCCATTACATTACATGCCCAGACTGTGCCATTACATTACATTCCTCACTGTGTCTATACATTACATTCCTCGATGTGTCATTACATTACATGCCCAGACTGTGCCATTACATTACATGCCCAGACTGTGCCATTACATTACATTCCTCACTGTGCCATTACATTACATGCCCCCACATTGCCATCACTTGCACCTCACTTGCCTCTCACTGTGTCATCACTTGCCCCCACTGTGCCTGAACTTGTTGCCCCCCAGTGCAATAACCGCAAACACTCACTTTTTTTTCCAGCGGTGACAGTCTCCATGCTGCGAGTGCGAGCGTCAATGATTTGAAAGCCGCGCCTTCTCTTCAGAGTGTTCTGTGATAGGCGCAGTGGCGGCTGGTGACGTTTTAGGATGGGGGGGCGCAAGACCCCGCCCCTCCACATTTGGTCCCTCCCACTTCGCATAAGCCACACCTCTTATAAAATCCACCCACTCCGTCCCCTGTATTCCACTTGCTTCCACCCATAGTGTCAGGAGTATACATCTCAGCATCACAGGACAGAGTATATAGCCCCAGCATCACAAATCATGGTATACAGCGCAGCCTTACAGATCGGCGCAAACAAACTAAAAAATGACACTGTTAGTAATGAAGGACTCTAAATGGGCAGGAGATTACCAGAGACTGTGGACATACTGCATGAGATTACCAGAGACTGCGGACATACTGCACAAGATTACCAGAGACTGCGAACATACTGCACAAAATTACCAGAGACTGCATTGGGGGGAGGGATATCTCACATATGGATGTAATACACTGCAATGTCCCTGTACTGACATCTCTCATACTGATATAATACACTGCATGTCCCTGTACTGACATCTCTCATACTAATACACTGCAATTCATGTCCCTTACTGACATCTCTCATTATACTGATAAAATACACTAAATTCATGTTCCTGTACTGACATCTCTCATCAGGCATGGACTGGGACAAATAGGCCCAGGCATTTTAGATTGAGCAGCCCAAACCAGGCACGGACTGACAACTCACGGGGCCCCGGGGCAATAAGATCATAGGACTCCTGTGTCCCCACCCACACTCAACGCTGTACTCAAATAAAATCTATGTCCTTTATTTCACACAAATAGAGCTTTCTTTTGGAGGTATTTGATCACCTCTGCGTCACTTTTATTTTAGGGCTATAAACAAAGACAGACAATTTTGAAAATAAAAATATATATATTTATTTTTACTAGTAATGACAGCGATCAGCGACTGTGATATTGCGGCAGACATTTGAACACTAGCTGACACTTTGTGGGAACCAGTGACACTAATACAGTGATAAGTGCTAAAAATATGCACTGTAACTGTACTAATGACACTGGCTGGGAAGATGTTAAACATCTAGGGGCGATCAAAGGGTTAAATGTGTGCCTAGCCTGTGTGTGTGTACTGTGATTGGTGCTTTTACTAAGGGAAGTCATGAATTTTATTCCCCGCTGACAGAACAGAGCTATACCTTGTTTACACAGGCAGGGCTCTGTCCCGTGTAAATTCAAGATGATCGGCGGGTGCACCCGGTGATCGACATCTGCTGTGTTTAGTCACAGTACGGCCGGGTCGCCAGCAGTGTGTATTCCCTACCTGATCTGGAGCAGCGAAGCCACCTTGCCGCCGTATGTCTATGTCTAGGAGGGAAAGAGAGATGGGAAAGTAGGAGAGGGATGGAGGAAGGGGAGAGAGGGAGGGGAAAGAGGGGGTAAACGAGAGAGGGGGATGGAGAAGGAGAGGGTGGGTGAGAGGAGGGGATTTAGGTAGGGGGAGGGAGAGGAGGGGTGGGGGGAGAGAGGTGTAGGAAGAGGGGGGTAGTGAGAGAGGGGGTGTAGGCAGTGGGGGGGGGGTAGTGACAGAGGGAGAGAGGGGGTGTAGAAATAGGGGGGTAGTGAGAGAGGGGGAGAGGTGGTTGGGGGGGTGTAGGAAGAGGGGGAGATGGGTAGTGAGAGAGGGGGGTGTAGGAAGTGGGGGGTAGATAGAGAGGGGGGAAAGGGAGAGAGAAGGAGAGGAGTGTAAGAAGAGGGGGTAGTGACAGAGGGAGAGAGGGGGTGTAGGCATTGGGGGTAGTGAGAGAGGGGGTGTAGAAATAGGGGGGTAGTGAGAGAGGTGGTTGGGGGGTGTAGGAAGAGGGGGTAGTGAGAGAGGGGGAAGAGGGAGAGAGAAGGAGAGGGGTAGTGAGAGAGGGGGTGTAGGCATTGGGGGGTAGTGAGAGAGGGGGGTGTAGGAAGTGGAGGGTAGATAGGGGGGAGAGGGAGAGAGAAGGAGAGGGGTGTAAGAAGAGGGGGTAGTGACAGAGGGAGAGAGGGGGTGTAGGCATTGGGGGTAGTGAGAGAGGGGGTGTAGAAATAGGAGGGTAGTGAGAGAGGGGGAGAGGTGGTTGGGGGATGTAGGAAGAGGGGGTAGTGAGAGAAGAGGGAGAGAGAAGGAGAGGGGTAGTGAGAGAGGGGGTGTAGAAATAGGGGGGTAGTGAGAGAGGTGGCTGGGGGGTGTAGGAAGAGGGGGGTAGTGAGAGAGGGGGTGTAGAAATAGGGGGTAGTGAGAGAGGGGGAGAGGGGGTGTAGGCATTGGGGGTAGTGAGAGAGGGGGTGTAGAAATAGGGGGGTAGTGAGAGAGGGGGAGAGGTGGTTGGGGGGTGTAGGAAGAGGGGGTAGTGAGAGAGGGGGAAGAGGGAGAGAGAGAAGGAGAGGGGTGTAAGAAGAGGGGTGTAGGCATTGGGAATAGATAGAGATGGAGAGAGAAGGAGAGGGGAAGAGGGGGGTAGTGAGAGAGGGGGTGTAGGCATTGGGGGGTAGTGAGAGAGGGGGTGTAGGAAGTGGGGGGTAGATAGAGGGGGAGAGGGAGAGAGAAGGAGAGGGGTGTAAGAAGAGGGGGTAGTGACAGAGGGAGAGAGGGGGTGTAGGCATTGGGGGTAGTGAGAGAGGGGGTGTAGAAATAGGGGGGTAGTGAGAGAGGGGGAGAGGTGGTTGGGGGGTGTAGGAAGAGGGGGTAGTGAGAGAGGGGGAAGAGGGAGAGAGAAGGAGAGGGGTGTAAGAAGAGGGGGGTAGTGAGAGCGGGGTGTAGGCATTGGGGGTAGATAGAGATGGAGAGAGAAGGAGAGGGGGTGTGGAAAGTGGGGGGGGTAGTGAGAGAGGGGGTGTAGAAAGTGTGGGGGGGTAGTGAGAGAGGGGGTGTAGAAAGTGGGGGGGGGCAGGGATGGACTGGCCATAGGGACTACAGGGAGTTTCCCGGTGGGCCGATGGCTCAGTGGGCCGTTTTTTAAAACAGAGATGCTGCTTGGAGGACTTTTTCTAACGCCCTGGCAGCACCCCAGTGTGAAAGCACTCAGGCTTTCACACTGGGACTGCAGCGGAAGAGTTTTTCAGTCGCTTTACAGACGCTATTTTTAGCCCAAAAGTGCCTAAAAAACGCCTCAGTGTAAAAAGTGGTCCTACACTCACCCCCTCTCTTTTACACTTACTCTCTTTTTCTTACACCCACCCCCTCTCTCACCCACCCCCTCTCTCACCCACCCTCTTTCCCTCAACCCTCCCTCTCTCTCTCATTCCCCTCTCTCTCACCCTCTCATGATATACAATAATGGATGTAGGGGCCTTTTGGTGGGCGTGATTTTTCGGGGGGGTGGGGGCAGCATTTTATTGAATTAAAGTGGGCCGGTCTGGATGAAGTCCAGGGCCAAATTTTTGTCCCAGTCCAGCCCTGGGGGGGGGGGGGGCTAGTGAGAGAGGGGGTGTAGAAAGTGGGGGGTAGTGAGAGAGGGGGTGTAGAAAGTGGGGGGGTAGTGAGAGAGGGGGTGTAGAAAGTGGGGGGGTAGTGAGAGAGGGGGTGTAGAAAGTGGGGGGGGGGAATTGAGAGAGGGGGGTGTAGAAAGTGGGGGGGTAGTGAGAGAGGGGGTGTAGAAAGTGGGGGGGGGAATTGAGAGAGGGGGGTGTAGAAAGTGGGGGGGGGTAGTGAGAGGGGGGGTGGAGGATGTAGGAAGATGGGGTAGTGAGAGAGTGGGGAGAGGTGGTGGGGGTGTAGAAAGAGGGGGGTGAGGGGTGTAGCAAGAAGGGGGGTCATGAGAGAGGGGGAGGGAGGTGTAGGAAGTGAGAGAGGGGGAGGGAGATGGAGATGGAGAGGGTGGGTTGATCAGTATATCTGCTATGTCCCACACCATTATACTGTACAGTACATCTCCAACCCACGTGTCTCCTGTCAGAGTGATCTCTCCCCTGTCTGTGTAGAAGAGAACACTCCGGTTCTCAGCTGCTCGTCTGTCCCTCTCCTTCACCACCACATCACTTCACCATCACATTCAGTAACACTTACCCTGTCCAGGAAGTGTCCTCTTCCCCGGGCTTTCTCGGTCCCTCTCCTCTCAGGACCAGGAGCTAGGGGTGCCACCTCATCCCTTTAAAAAGGAACACATCTGAATTACACAGGTTCTGTGGCTAATTAAGGTGGTAATTAGACTCATTTGGTGCCTTACCTGCATTAAATTAACCTCAGAACCTGTGTAATTCATATGTGTTCCTTTTTAAAGGGATGAGGTGGCAACTCTAGCAGGAGCCGACCGCTATTTTCGTCCAAAATAGAATTACAGTAAGAAGTTTAATAAGGGGGGGGGGGCCGGCCGCTAGCTTCACTGAACATTAGGCAGCTAGCTTTGCTGTGAAAACTGCTCTGCTGCTGAGGGGAATGTATAATGCTGCAGACTTACCTTTCCTTCATGCCAGGCTCACGGAGGTGCGTCCCTCTGGGCTGCAGAGTGCCGACGTCACTTCCTGACGTCGGCACAGGCACAGAAATATACTGGGTGCCGTGCACGCGCCCGGCCTCAAGTCCAAGTCAATCGCGCCGGAAGCTGTGGCGCGATGCGCTCCGCCACAAAGGCATTTTTTTTCTGCCAATGTAGCGCCACATCTGCAATCTCGTGATTGCACAGACGTGGCGCTACTCAAACTGCACTTGCCCGGCGCTCGGACACAGTGCACATAAGGACGTTTTTTCGATTTTTTTTTTTTTTTAAAGGGACATGTTTAAATATTTTTTTTTTTTTAACTGACTTGGGGGAGGGGGGCGGCGCCCAGGCGCCCCCTATGGACGGGCCGCCACTGGATAGGTGGAACACAAATTTTCCCAGCAGCGCCTCTGTTCTGTTTTCCGCCTATCACGGACGTCTTCTCATCTCGTCCGAGGATGAGAAGGCATCTGTGATAGGAGGAACACAGAACAGAGGCGCTGCTGGGAAGATTTGTGTTCCTCCTATCACAGAACACTCTGAAGAGAAGGTGCGGCTTTGAAATCATTCACGCTCGCGCTCGCAGCATGGGGGACTGTCACCGCTGGGAAAAAAAAGTGAGTACTGAGACCGTACCCGGCGTATAAGTCGACCACCGCATTTTTTTGCATCCAGAAAGTCGTCTTATACGCCGGAAAATACGGTATTTATCTACTTGGTTTTAATAAACTGTATCCATTTGATCCATGCGTTAGCTCACGCGCCTTCTTCCTCTTTTTTCCACTTGGCTATCTACGGACCACTCCAGGTCAGTCTCGGCAGTGGGATTCGCATGCTTATCCTACACAAACTCACCATCTGAAATTATTACCACTTCACACCAATATCTCCTTTACGAGTGCATGAGCAATATACTTTCTGTTCATACCCACTGTTATCACTATCGGGACACGAATACAGAACAACAACGTGCAGATGACAGTGCAACAAATAAATGGAAGTGGTTGAAAGAATATCGGTAAAAGGATAAACTATAGCGCTGTCACCTGCCTATAGCTCCTGGATCTGGAGGATAATAAGCAGAGGAGAAAAGAGAGAAGGGGGAAAGAAAACCCCCTGGTAAGGTCTGGTAGATGGACAAAGAGTCTAATTAACAAATGCCAAATGGAGTAAATATGGTTCTGCTCCCCTATAACAGTATCCTAATGCACCAATAGACAGTATGGAAGAGGAGAAAGGTAACAGAGCTCTCTGCAGAGACAACCCAATCCATACACCAGGTCCACTCACAGGTGCCGAGGCTCAATGTGTCCCAACACACTCCAATGCAACAGTAGTAAGAAGAGCCGGAAAAACAGTAATCCTTGAAGTGTCGTTTATTGGTACATCAGAGTGACAATAAAACAATAAAACAAAAATTCTGATGCGTAGCTCACGACTAAGGCTATTGCCGAAACGCGTCAGTATTTTTGTTTTATTATCACTCTGATGTACCAATAAACGACACTTTAAGTATTACAGTTTTGTCGACTATTCTTATTACCGATAGACAGTAGACATAATGGCCCAGATTCACATACATTGGCGCATATTTATGCCGGCGTAGCGTATCTAATATATGATACGCCGACGTCGCGCAGAGAGGCAAGCTCCGAATTCTCAAAGCACTTGCCTCCCAAACTGCGCTGGGTTCCCTTGGCGTAAGCCGTCGTAGGTGGAAGTGGGCGTGAGCCATGCTAATGAGGTGTGACCCCATGCAAATGATGGGCCAAGTGCCATACAAGTACTTAAAACGAACGGCACATGCGCCGTCCCGTGGACGTATCCCAGTGCGCATGCTCAGAATCACGTCAGAATTACTCCCTAAGATACGACGGATCACTGCCTACGACATGAACGTAACCTACGCCCAGCCCTATTCACGTACTACGTAAACTATGTAAAATCCGACGGCTGTGCTCCCTGGTCCATACCTTTGCATGAGTTGCGCCTCATATATGGGGAATAACTTTACGCCAGACGTACGACTTACGCAAACCGCGTAAATTATGCACTGGGCGCAAGTACGTTCGTGAATCGGCGTATCTCCCTCATTTGCATATGTGCATAGCAAATCAATAGGAGCGGCAAATGCGCCCAGCGTAAATATGCGCCCACGATACGACGGCGTAGGCAAGTTACGTCGGTCGTAGGAAGCCTATTTTTAGGCGTATCTCAGCTTGTGGGCACGGCGCATAGATACGACGGCGCATAGTTAGACTTACGCGGCGTATCTCGAGACACGTTGGCGTAAGTGCTTTGTGAATCTGGGCCAATAGGTTTAATGAAAGAAGCAAACAAAAAAGTGATGCACTCATTGCATGTGATGTTTGATAGGCATATCAATGGTGTAGAACATGGATATGCAACTAGCGGACCTCCAGCTGTTGCAAAACTATAAGTCCCATCATGCCTCTGCCTCTGGGTGTCATGCTTGTGGCTGTCAGTCTTTCTATGCCTCATGGGACTTGTAGTTCTGCAACAGCTGGAGGTCCGCTAATTGCATATCCCTGGTGTAGAAGATCTCCAAAATGCTGATTTGACCTTTTAGAATTCGGCAGGTAAGCGGCCAGACTGTGTGCAGAGATCAGCAGGCAATGATGTCACTGTGTTGGGGGCGTGGCTAACACATTTCTGGGAATGCCGGGCATATGTCTTGATCACAACAAGCTACTCTACAGGGTACCTCCAAGGACGGCCGCTCTGCCACTCTAATCTCCTGGACCAATCAACTACAGGAGGTGGTAACAAGTCATGTGGTCCCACCCATTCTCTCCCTATATAGTACAAGCTCCCAGCATTACCCCTATCCTTAGCTTTGCTAAATGAGTGGTGCTTGTGCCTTGAAATGCATTAACTATCCCCTCAATGTAGTGATGTCATTAAAGTGACTCTCAGGCCTTGTACACACGAGCGGATCTGTCCGATAGCAGATTTTGGTCTGATGGTTGTACACACCATCAAACCAAAATCCCCGCAGACAGGATACGCGGTGACGTGGCCGCGCCGTTGCGGCGACGATGACGCGGCGACATGCGCAACCCAGGAAGGTCAATGCTTCCACGCATGCGTCGAATCACTTCGACGCATGCGAGGGCTTTCGGCCGAGCGGACATGTCCGGTAAGTCGTACAGACGACCGAACATGTCCGACGGACAGGCTTCCAGCGGACATGTTTCTTAGCATGCTAAGAAACATTTGTCCGCTGGAAACCTGTCCGATCCGCTGGAAAATTGTCCGGTCGGCCGTACACACGACCGAACATGTCCGCGGAAACTGGTCCGTGGACCAGTTTCAGCAGACATGTTCGGTTGTGTGTACGAGGCCTCAAAGATTGCCAAAGCTCCTGGAACCACTCTGCAGCCTGACATTTCCAGCATTACCCTCCAGCTGTTTCCCTGATGATCTCTGCAATTACCAGCCAGTTGCTTGCCGATCTCTGCAAGGTGAAATTAGCATTTTGGAGATCAAACAGCACATGCAGTGAGTGCATTACTTTTTGGTTTGCTTCTTTCAATAAACAGCCTACATTTAAATGAAGGCTGCTCTCTTTTTGTCTATCCAGATGTGGACCATCACCCCGCTTCCAACACAAATGGTCATCCTTCATCGCTATTACACTATCAACGTCTGACCATCCTGGTACCCCATCCCTATTCCTGCAGATTTTGACTCTCCTTAAAGTGGACCTTCAGTAATTTTTTCAAATTTCCATCTATTAAATCTTCTGCCCTTGTTATTGCTTTAATTTTGGATAGTAAAACATTTTTTCCTGATGTCTTCCCTACTCCTCACTCCTTTGACCCCCTCCTTTCTGCCCCTCCCACCGTGCAAAGAAGATGGCTGCTGAAAGTCTGGAATGTTGTCTCGTGACAAGGAACAGTTGTCGACAGGAAAAAGACCATATGCAGATGAACCAATCATATACACACATATGTGATGACAATTGCTTATGTCACTTAGTTTATATAAGGGGCTGTGACCCTGAATAAACCCCTGTTGAGGAGAGAGAGCTCATACTGACTGGTGTGTTCTAGTGTGATCTTTTCTACATGCATGCATATACATCATCATAGATTTGGATCAGCAGCAATAATACAAAATTAGTATCCTGGAACTGGACCAGGGAAAAATCCATTACAATCGTCGTGCTGCTTGATTTTATGTTCATTGTTTTTAGTTATGCCCATCCCCCCTCTTTTCTCCCCCCACTGTTTCACTTTGGGTTATAAAGGATACAGCGCTCATGGTGTTGTATGTATGAGAACGCAGCTCTGTTTTGTTACAACGGTTAAAACGCACACAAGCCCCTCTACTGTCGGGATATAACTTGATGAACTCATATGAAGCTAGATACCGGTATCAATGGTTCCTTTGCTTTTGTAACCCAATGCATCCCTTTGTTTCTCTCTGCGCCCCCTGGGCACTTATTGTTTTTGTCTTGTTTTTGTCTGTTTGTTACTTTGCAAATTTGAATATATAAAATAAAGATTATACAAAAAAAAAAAAACGGGAGCAGTGCCATGTCAAGCTGACCAAGATTTCCTATTGATGCCAATGTTAAAGAGGAGTCCCACCTGGAAAAAAAATAATTTAACCACTTAAGGAGGACCCCCTACCGACGATATACGTCGGCAGAATGGCACGGCTGGGCACATCCACGTACATGTATGTGGCTCTTTAAGCCCGTGGGGTCATGTGTGCGCGCCGTGGGCACGTGCATGCGACCCAGTCCGAAGTTCCGTGACCGTGGCCGCGGGACTCGCGGACCCGATCGCCGCTGGAGTCCCGCGATCAGTCCCCGGAGCTGAAGAACAGGGAGAGCTGTGTGTAAACACAGCTTCCCCGTTCTTCACTGTGGCGCTGTCATCAATTGTGTGTTCCCTTTTATAGGGAATCCCAATCGATGACGTCACACCTACAGCCACACCCCCCTACAGTTAGAGACACACATGAGGTCACACATAACCCCTTCAGTGCCCCCTTGTGGTTAACTCCCAAACTGCAACTGTCATTTTCACAGTAAACAATGCATTTTTATAGCATTTTTTGCTGTGAAAATGACAATGGTCCCAAAAATGTGTCAAAATTGTCCGATGTGTCTTCGCCATAATGTCGTAGTCATGAAAAAATTGCATTTTTTTCAAAATTGTCGCTCTATTATTGTTTATAGCGCAAAAAATAAAAACCGCAGTGGTGATCAAATACCACCAAAAGAAAGCTATATTTATGTGAAAAAAAGGACGCAGTGCCGAATCGCAAAAACTGGCCGGGTCCTTTAGCTGCCTAAAGGTCCGGGTCTTAAGTGGTTAATATAAGGACACTTACCTGCCCAGGTAGCCCACAATGTTGGCACCCCAGCTGATTTTCAGATCGGCTATCGGGTGATGCTGCTGCCGCCGCCACTGAGGGAAACCGGCAGTAAAGCCCTTCGGCTTTACGGGCAGTTGGTTCCCTACTGCGCATGCACAAAGCATGCTGCGTTTTATAATTGGCCCAGTGGCGGGGAAGGAGGAGGGGGGAAGCCGTCTCCCGGAAGTGGGGACAGCGACCTGTCAAAAACAGGTACCCGTTCTCCCCTCCCCCTGAAAGGAACCAAATGTGGCACTGGAAATGGGAGGAAGAAAATAAGCAGAGGTTCCACTTTTGGGTGGAACTACACTTTAAAAACTGGGAGCAGCGCCATGTCAAGCTAAACAAGATTTCACAGAGACACCAATGTGTCCATACTCGCAAGTGTAAGTAAAGTGAAGGTACGTAAAGCGGGGTTCGCCTGTTATCACTTAAAGGAGAAGTTCAGCCTAAGCTCCTTTGGCTGGGATTCTCCTAAGGATCACAGGAGTACAAGCAGAGAGCGGTCTGAAGCCCTCTCTCTGCTGACGTCTCCAAGATCAGTCCAGTCACCGCGTCAGTCATCCCGACAATGGGAGACTGGATCCGCCAGGTGCCTGGACTGATATCCATCTCAGACTCTCAGTGAGCCCTCCTCCACAGCCCAGCGCTCCAATGAGCGAGGAGGGAGAAGAGCGGAGAGCAGCTGATTGACAGTCAGCAGCTCTCTGCTCGGGTGTAACAGGCGCCGTCGCGCCACCTATCTTTTGTGAAACAGGCGCTTTCAGTGCTGTATTGCGTTCCATGCTGAAACGCATACGGCGCATGCGCAATGACGTTAACGCCCGGTGCCGTGATGCGTTCCAGCGTGGAACGCGGAAGTACACCGCATGCGCCGCTTTTCTTGAATTAGTGCCATGCACTACAGCTGTTTGCTGGCTATAAAGCCATTCACTAAGCATACAGCCGTTTTCTATTATTGTCAGCCGTAGCTCGGCCTACGCTACAGATATGGATGCCTTTACTCCCCATGCCGGAACAACGCTCCAGCCTCACCTACTACTTTGAATACCATCTACAGCTACTGCTACTTGGAGCCATTGCTGGGGACAACTTCACAGACTGCCCTATTGAACATCCTTCACCACAGGATCCCTTGTACCTATACTGAAGCCTCTAAAATGGATAAGTTACATTTCTGTTACTTGTAGTGTTACCGCAATACCTGCTACTTATATACCAACTATACAATTACTATTGCCTATCATATCTTCTGCTGCTCTACATCTAGGATACTGTTGTGTTATAGGACTGTCTGCTAAAGAATATGTTAAAGGCACAGCTATACGCAAATACCCTGAGCTATTCACCTCTCACATATAACTATTACTATGGCCCGGATTCAGAAAGACTGCCGTAAGTTTAGGCGGGCGTAGCGTATCTCATATACGTTACGCCGCCATAACTTTGAGAGGCAAGTCCTGTATTCAGAAAGAACTTGCGCCCAAAGTTACAGCGGCGTAGCGTTTATGGGCCGGCGTAAGCGCGCCTAATTCAAAATAGGCTGGTAGGGGGCGTGTTGTATGCTAAACAGTCGTGACCCCACGTAATTGACGTTAAAAAAATGAACGGCGCATGCGCCGTCTGTGAAAGTATCCCAGTGCGCATGCTCCAAATTACGCCGCAAATAGTCATTGCTTTAGACGTGAACGTAACTTATGCACAGCCCTATTCATGTACGACTTACGCAAACAACGTAAACGACGCAAAATTCGACGCTGGCCCGTCCATACCTAACATTGGCTACGCCTCATAGAGCAGGGGTAACTATACGCTGAAAAAAGCCTTACGTAAACGACGTAAAAAAATGCGCCGGGCGCATGTACGTTTCTGAATCGTGCGTATCTAGCTCATTACCATATTCAACGCGTAAATCTACAGAAGCGCCACCTAGCGGCCAGCGTAAATATGCAACTAAGATACAACGGCGTAAGAGACTTACACCGCTCGTATCTAGGCAACTGTGAGGCGTATCTGATTCCATGAATCAGGCGCCGAGTTGCGACGGCCCTCATTCGGAGTTACGACGGCGTTTCTGGAGATACGCCGTCGTAACTTCTTTCTGAATCCGGGCCTATATGTACTCTCAAAAGTACCTGAGCTATATTGCCTCTCATATTCAATGAATACTTGTTACTACAAATACAATTTACTACGTGCTTGACAGAAGTATAAAATACTTATAGGCCTTGTCCTTGTTGAACATGTTCACTCTAACTTTTCTATGCTAGGGGTTGATGCTACTTCATAGCATCTCCCCTAGTGGCCTAACACATCCCTATATGCTTAAGGTGATATGATGTAGAAAACCCCCCTGTTGGAGTGACGCCTGGGGTCCCTTACTGATAATCACCTGCATGTAGTGGTGTATTGGGATATTGACCTTGAACTATCATTTTAAACGGTAAGCCTTGGTCGCATGTTGTAATGCGCCCATGCTTAGTAGCTCAACGCCTTTCTTTATGTGACAGAGAGATGATGTAGAGATTAGTGTTGCTCACGAATATTCGCATTGCGAATATTCGACTCGAATATAGCATATTCGAGAAATCGCGCTATATTTCGAATTTCGCGGTGAATATTCGCAATTCCGAATATTCGCATTTTTTCAATTTGATTTTTAAAACAGATCACATCCTATCGACGTCTAAAAGCATTGCTGGTATGATTAGAGACCCTGGGCCGAGTAGCTAAGCTGAGGCGATCCTTTTATGTTGCCAAATTGAAAAAAAAAAACATTGCGATTTTTCGCTATTGCGAATGCGAAAATGATTGCGAATTTTCGATAACTGTGGTAGGAGAACTCTGATTGTCTCTGATGCAAAAGGGGGGGGGGCTTTGTGTATGTTTCTGTTATGAATATTTGTATGTTTGATATTATTTTTTTTTGTAAGAAGGAAAAAATTGCGCATAGCTTAAAAAAAGGGGAGAATACAGCAGCAACTCAAAAATGTTATACAACATAATTTAATACAAGACAGAAAATGGAGTCGCTCTACAAGAATAAAAAATATGTCTAGTGACAAGACATGTGGGCAAATTATAAAATAAGCAAGCGCAAATAACTTGTGAAATACACAGTGAAACAAATATATAAAGAAATATAGTCCCAATAATAGAAAAATAATCTTTCATAAAAATGTCTTTGATATGTGAAGTGAAAAAAAGTCCAAAGCATGCAGCATGAACGTGTTCAATCTTCAAGGTGTTTGATTGACAAACGGCTGTGACAGATGGATAGAGTAAAGAATCACCACCAATGCAAAACACTTTTTATTTTGTATTGTAAAATATCAAGAATATTCTGAGCCAATCAGAGTGCTCCTTCCGCATTTGCCGAATATTCGCAATTATTTTGTATTGTAAAATATCAAGAATATTCTGAGCCAATCAGAGTGCTCCTTCCGCATTTGCCGAATATTCGCAATTATTTTGTATTGTAAAATATCAAGAATATTCTGAGCCAATCAGAGTGCTCCTTCCGCATTTGCCGAATATTCGCAATTATTTTGTATTGTAAAATATCACGAATATTCTGAGCCAATCAGAGTGCTCCTACAGCATTTGTCGAAATTGCGCAGTAAATATCGCATTCGCATGTTGCGATATTTCGATAAAATATCACGAATATTCTGAGCCAATCAGAGCGCTCCTCCAGCATTTCTCGAAATTGCGCAATAAATATCGCATTCGCATGTTGCGATATTTCGATAAAATATCACGAATATTCTGAGCCAATCAGAGTGCTCCTACCGCAGTTATCAAAAAATCGCAATTATTTTCGCATTCGCAATAGCGAAAAATCGCAATCATTTAATTTCGATAAAATATCACGAATATTCGAATTTAGCGAATATATCTCGAATATTCGAATATATATTCGAGATATATCGCGAAATCGAATATGGCATATTCTGCTCAACACTAGTAGAGATCCCCCAAACTCCTGTTGTGAGGAGTGACGCCTGGGGCTAATACTGAGTTGTCGCATAGAGAATCGCATTGAAATCCTTGCTAACCGCAGTTGTGGTTCACTCCGTTCACCAGTGCTGTTACATCGGGGAGCTGTGAGAACAGGGTCATCGGAGATGTTCGATCGCTCAGCTCTCTGTACAGAGGCACCAGGGGACAGATGTAGCATTGTACCGATGCTGTATCCACGAGCTAAGTATAAACCTGCAAAAAAGAATAATCCTTTACTTCTCTTTTAACCTGAACATATATGTGTATATGATACTGGAAATGCTTTAACCACTTCCCGCCCGCCTATAGCAGAATGACGGCCGGGCGGTGGTTCAGTTATGCTGACTGGGCATCATATGGCGTCGAGCAGGATAACAGCCGTCACGTGCCAGTGGGGGCGCGCATCGCGGCGATTGGTGGTGTGGTGTGTAAATCTGACACACGCTACACCGATCTTGGTAAAGAGTCTCTGACGGAGGCTCTTTACCACGTGATCGGCCATGTCCAATCACGGCTGATAACGATGTAAACAGGAAGAGCCGTTGATCGGGTTTTCCTCACTCGCGTCTGATAGACGTGAGTAGAGAAGAGCCGATCGGCTGCTCTGATTGTTTATCAGCGCAGCCCCCCCCCCTCGGATGCCCACCCAGGACCACCAGGATGCCGCCAGGACCACCAGGAAAGGCCACCCACACTGGACCACCAGGTACGCCACCCTGGACCACAAGGGATATGCCAATCGGTGCCCAAACAGCTGCCAATCAATGCCCAGACAGCTGCCAATCAGTGCCTATACACAATGCCTGCCAGTGCCACCAGGGATGCCTATCAGTGCCATCTATCAGTGCCACATATCAGTGCCCAGCAGTGCCGCCGATCAGTGCCACCTATCAGTGCCACCCATTAGTACCCATCATTGCAGCCTTTCAGTGACCATCAGTGTCTCCTATCAGTGCCCACCAGTCCCACCCATGAGTGCCCATCAGTGCCACCTCTTAATGCCCACCAGTGCTGCATATCAGTGTCGACTACCAGTGCCCATCGTGTCCTTCAGTGCCACCTCATTGGTGCCACCTCATCGGTGCCGCCTTATCAGTGCCCATCAGTACAGGAGAAAACTTACTTATTTTCTAAATTTTCTGTATTTTTTATTTGTTTAGCAAAAAATAAAAACCCCAGAGGTGATCAAATACCACCAAAAGAAAACTCTATTTGTGGGAACAAAGTGATAAAAATTCTGTTTGGGTACAGTGTAGCATGACCGCGCAATTGTCATTTAAACAGCGACAGAACTGAAAGCTGAAAACTGGCTTGGGCAGGAAGGGGGTGTAAGTGCCCCCCGGTATTGAAGTGGTTAACAAGCACACTGTGATAAGGATTGCATTGCACAATAAAGCCAAATGCTATAGAATTAGGACCAGGACTGGATCTGCTCAGTGCCTTTGCTTCATTTGAGGCTAGATCAGAGGCGTAACTAGAAACTTCTGGGCCCCGGTGCAAGAAATCGTGAAGGGCCCCCCCCCCCCCCACCCGAAAAGCATGATTTTGATACATTATTTTTTTACACTGTATAACTAAGTAAAACATTTGTTTCTGATTTCAACTTACCATAACTGTCGAGAGGAAGCTTTAGGATAGGACATGGTCACAACAGGTCACAGAAGGAACCTGCAAAATATCATGAAGAACAACCGTAAATCAAAGATATATACATCCATTGGACAAAGTTATAGTCAAAGATCCACATTTATTTATTTATAATATATAAAAAATAACATTTTGAATGAGATTAATTTGGAAAATATAAAACAGTGTACATGTATAGACACACAAACTTACAAAAAAATCTTCAGAGAAAATTGAGTACTGTCCGAGGCTACAATCACATCAAGTAAAAAAATCTTCACAAAGGTAGAACAAAATCTTCAAAAAAGGGTCCACAACAGGGCCAACAATAGCTTCCAACTTTTTTTAGAACTTAAAACTATTCACACATTTAACTTTGTTTCTGTGAAGAAAGACCTGTAATAAAGAAATGTGTATATATATTAGCATGGTTTATTGATAACAGCAAGCATTCAACTCAACTGGTTAGTTTAACTTGGAACCAAGCATGCAAGGTTCAACCATAAAAATGGGTTAGTGTAACTGGTAACAAAACTGAAAAAGTGTTTAGGGCAGCCTTTCTCAACAAAGCTTCAGAGAAACCCTAGTGTTTCCACAGAGGTTGTTAGGGGTTCCATGAGCTGATTGACCTCCTATATGATGGCATTTGCTTTGATCCAGGGCAATTTGATCTATTTAGCCATCTGAAGGGTGGCATTCTGACCACCACTGTAAGAAAGACATTCTTCCCACTGACCACCAATATAGACTTCATTCCTCCCAATGACCCCTAATGGATAGGTTTTAGTAAAAGTTCCCCAAGACCTGAAAATGTATTAAAGGATTCCTCTGGGGTAAAAAGCTTGAGAAAGGCTGGTATAGTGTAACTTATAACAGAACAGATATAACTGCAAACTTACTACGGTCATTAAAAATGACGACGCCTTGCTTTTGCTTCAGCAAAGTCATCTACAATGCTTTCAATGTTGAGTCTTCTAGCTCTCTCATTTTCTATGCTTAACAAAGCAAGTCCAGTGAGTCTTTGTTGAGACATGGTGTTTCTCAAATAACTTTTAATTAGTTTTAATTTAGAAAAAGACCTTTCTGCAGTTGCTACGGTTACTGGGAGTGTGAGGAACAGCAGTAATGCTATGCAGACATCTGGGACAGTAGAAGACAGTGCACTGTTTTCAACAAGTAGTAGGTGAGCAAGATCCTTTACAGTGGAACAACTGCGAACCTCTTGAAGTGCTGAACGGAATGAAAGAAGCTGCCCAGGAAAATCTGGTGATAGATCCTCCTCATAAAATTCATGCAGTTTTGATGCTGCTGCAATCAGATTGTCATCAGATTGAGAAGCAAGAATGGCAGGCTGAACTATCTCAAATCTATGATGGACTGCATTCTTTCCAGTAAATCAGTCTGACAGCTGGTTTATAATCATATCCAAACATCTATAAAATACAGTTGTTTTAAAGCGTTCCTCTGGATCAGATAATCTTTCATCCATACACAGCTCATCAAAGTGGCACTTTACTTTTTTTATTCTTTTATTTGAAAACTTTATTTCAATTCCCCACTTTTCTGCAAGTGTCACTGCAGTTTCTTTGGCTTCTTCGAAATGATCCCTGTAGCTGGAAAGGGCTGTAACCGCATTCTGAATGAGCTTCACTGCTCCAGACAGTTCCATGTCTTTTGATTGCAAGGCTTTTGAAATTGCATTCACATGGTTCAAGATTTTAGTTTGCAGGGCGACAAGAAGCACAAACTCAAAAGATTCAATTTTCTTTTTTAGATTTGCAGCGTCATCTCTTTCTTTTGGTTTTGACGAAAGAAGGATTATTTTTGACAAAGCTTGCATAATGTCTAGAAAACGGAAACGAAGTGCAAGCAGGGAATCATGTCTAGAAGACCACCGTGTAGGGCAGGGATAAGCAATTAGCGGACCTCCAGATGTTGCCAAACTACAAGTCCCATGAGGCATAGCGAGACTCTGACAGCATCAAGCATGACACCCAGAGGCAGAGGCATGATGGGACTTGTAGTTTGGCAACAGCTGGAGGTCCGCTAATTGCTTATCCCCGGTGTAGGGCAAAGCCGTTTCAGTGTGACAGAGGATTCAGATGTGAATGATGAGAGAACGGCCCATCTGCGTATGCTTTCCCCAAAGAAGGTGTATAAATTATGCACCACATCAAAAAACCTAGAAACTTCCGGTATGTCAGAAACAGCATCCTGAATGACGAGATTTAAATTGTGTGCTGCACAATGAACATAGAGGGCATTTTTTTCCATATTTGCTATCCTAGCCTGCACACCAGAATAAACACCACTCATTGTTGCTGCACCATCATACCCCTGACCACGACACTTTGATATTTCAAGGCCCTTGCTCTCGATGCAGGCAACAATATTGCTAGCAATCTGTGCTGCACTCTGATCTTCAATGGCATGGAACCCTAAGAAAGCCTCATTTATGGTTATACTGCAGGCTCGCCGATTCGCATCTCTTTCCACAGACACATATCGAAATATCTGACTCATCTGATCTACTTTGGATATGTCCTGGGTTGTGTCCATTATTATAGAATAAAATTGTGTTTTTTTTATTTCAGAAACAATTCCACTTTGCACTTTATTGGACAGAATTTCTATTAACTCATTTTGTATTTTGGGGCTCAAATATTTAAATGTGCCTTGGGGTAACTGTACAAGTTCCTTTAAAATTGGGTCATATTCGGCAAGTAGCTCTATGATGGAGAGAAAGTTTCCATTGTTAACCTCTCCCAGGCGCTCTCTATGACCACGAAAGGCTAGATTAGCCATTGCCATTGTTAATGTTACATTAACAATTCTTTGTAGGACCTGCCTCCAAAAGTTTTTTTGCTGTCGTATTTTTTTTTCATTTTCCTCATCAATTGTTTTATTACGCCTCCACTGATCATAGAGTACACATGCTTCCATGTGAAGTTGTGAAGACTCATGGATCTGAATTTTAGCAGACAGCCTCTGCCACTTCTGGATCCCTTTTGCCCATGCAGGTTCAAATCCTCCTTTTTTACGGTCTGCAAACAGCCAGCATGGTTCACAGTACGCTGCATTAAGCTTTGGAGAGTAACAAAGCCACATTAAAGGTAGTTTAAGCCCTGTCTTGGTGACTCGCTCATAATAGCTTTCAGAAAAACATCTCTTAGGCCCCATACTCACGACCAAACATGTCTGCTGAAACTGGCCCGCAGGCCAGTTTCAGCAGACATGTTTGGTCGTGTGTGGGCGCGAGCGGGCCGAATTCCAGCAAACATTTGCCCGCCGGGCCTTTTCCCAGCAGACAAATATTCCTGGACTTGTTTTAAAACAGCCCGCTGGAATTCAGCCCGCTCGGACATGTACGGTCGTCAGTACAGACCTACCGTACATGTCCAGCCGCCCGCCGTGCCTCGCATGCGTCGAATGACTTCGACGCATGCGTGGAAGCATTTTAAAGGCGGGCCGCCCACGTCGCCGCGTCATTGTCGCGGCGACACCGCGTCATCGACGCGGCGACACCGCGGACACGCCCCGCGTATTGTTTACGCGCGGACTTCTGTACGATGGTGTGTACAACCATCGTACAGAAGCCCTCTGGCAGACATGTATGGTGAAAACGGTCCGACGGACCGCTTTCACCATACATGTTTGTCCGTGTGTACCCGGCCTTAGTGTCATTATCCCGGGGGAAAGGTCCTGGAGGTCTGCATGGACCATGAGCCAATATAAACCTTTTAACATTCGGATCCGTTATTGTGACTGGGTAATGTCCCCTATCAGTCACATATTTCTCACCAACAATAGTACTTTCAATAGCACCACCTGAAGATGCTCTACTGCTCTCTAAATCGTCATCTTCATTAGTATTTGGGGTGGTGCCAAGAGGTTGGTCTTGTATAAAGCTACAGCCTTCAAGTGGATTACTGCTGTCCTCTCCAGCTCAGCGAAGCTGGCCCCCCTACAATCAGCACAAATAAAAACTCAAGTGTGTTTCTTTAGTGCTACGTTTGTGCTGTTTTGTGCCGCAAAAATTTACGTTTGTGATGCTTTTATTTTGAAGATATTAGCAATTGTTTTTTCCAGACTATGACATCACACAGCCCCCCTACAACCCCAAATGACACAAAACTGGTCTCGTTGGTTAGTGCTACGTTTGTGCTGTTTTGTGCTGCTAATATTTCCGTTCTATCTTTTATCGTTTTTTGCGTTATTAATGACTTATTAAAGGTCACCAAAGGTCACACAGCCCCCCTACAACGCCAAAATGACACGAAACTGGTCTCGTTGGTTAGTGCTACGTTTGTGCTGTTTTGTGCTGCTATTATTTCCGTTCTATCTTTTATCGTTTTTGCGTTATTAATGATTTATTAAAGGTCACCAAAGGTCACACAGCCCCCCTACAACCTCAAAATGACACAAAACTGGTCTCGTTGGTTAGTGCTACGTTTGTGCTGTTTTGTGCTGCAAAAAAAATTATTTGTGCTGTTATGGTTTTAAAGTTATAACAGTTTATTTATTTTTTTCAAACCCCACTCACTTTGCCCACCTTACAATCAGCACAAATAAAAACTCAAGTGTGTTTCTTTAGTGCTATGTTTGTGCTGTTTTGTGCTGTTTAAATTTCCTTTCTATCTTTTATCGTTTTTGCGTTATTAATGACTTATTAAAGGTCACCAAAGGTCACACAGCCCCCCTACAACGCCCAAATGACACAAAACTGGTCTCGTTGGTTAGTGCTACGTTTGTGCTGTTTTGTGCTGTTATTATTTCCGTTCTATCTTTTATCTTTTTTGCGTTATTAATGATTTATTAAAGGTCACCAAAGGTCACACAGCCCCCCTACAACCCCAAATGACACAAAACTGGTCTCGTTGGTTAGTGCTACGTTTGTGCTGTTTTGTGCTGCTATTATTTCCGTTCTATCTTTTATCTTTTTTGCGTTATTAATGATTTATTAAAGGTCACCAAAGGTCACACAGCCCCCCTACAACCCCAAAATGACACAAAACTGGTCTCGTTGGTTAGTGCTACATTTGTGCTGTTTTGTGCTGCAATTTTTTTTATTTGTGCTGTTATGGTTTTAAAGTTATAACAGTTTATGTATTTTTTTCAAACCCCACTCACTTTGCCCACCTTACAATCAGCACAAATAAAAACTCAAGTGTGTTTCTTTAGTGCTATGTTTGTGCTGTTTAAATTTCCTTTCTATCTTTTATCGTTTTGCGTTATTAATGATTTATTAAAGGTCACCAAAGGTCACACAGCCCCCCTACAACGCCCAAATGACGCAAAACTGGTTTTGTTGGTTAGTGCTACACTTGTGCTGGTTTGTGCTGCTAAAAAATGTATTTGTGCTGTTATGGTTTTTAAGTTATAACAGTTTTTTTGTTCTTTTCAAACCCCACTCACTTTGCCCCCCCCCCCCCCGTACAATCTGCACAAATAAAAACTCAAATGTTTTAGTGCTATGTTTGTGCTGCTAATATTTTTATTTGTGCTGCTATGGTTTTTAAGATATAACAGCTTGTTTTTATTTCATAACAACCCACTCACTTTGCACCCCATGTTATTAAATCTTAAAAACAAACATACTATTTGTTAGTGCTACGTTTGTGCTTTTTTGTGCCATAAAAATACAAATTTGTGCTGCTTTTATTTTTAAGATATAAGCAATTAGTTTTTTCCCAGACAATGACACCACCCTGCCCTCCTGTCCCATACCTGGTTAGTGATCTCCTGGTTAGACAGCAGCAATTGGAGCACAGCAAGGTATGGGTGCCTGTGATAAGTCCAATAGACTGCGTGGTGGCAGCAGAACCGGCTGGTGGCATATAAGCTGGCACTGAGCTTGGCTGGCAGCATACTGTGGGTAAGCAGCTGGAAGCAGGAGACAGGTGAGACCTTGCTGGACTGAAGAGCTGTAGCAGGCTTGATGAGCAGGATGCATAATGGTCCATAATGGTCGGACAGATCAGGCATAGACGGCAGACAACAGGATAGTCAGGTCAGAAGCCAAATCAGCAACGGGAGTTAGATCAGGCAAGAACAGAAGGCAGAATCCAGAGACAAGCCATGGTCAGGGCAGGTAGCAGTCAAACTCCATTTTGTTTGTTTGTTTGTTTTTAAGATTTAATAACATGGGGTGCAAAGTGAATGGGTTGTTATCAAATAAAAACAAGCTGCTATATTTTAAAAACCATAACAGCACAAATAAAAATATTAGCAGCACAAACATAGCACTAAAACATTTGAGTTTTTATTTGTGCAGATTGTACAGGGGGGGGGGGCAAAGTGAGTGGGGTTTGAAAAGAACAAAAAAACTGTTATAACTTAAAAAACATAACTAAAAATTTTAGCAGCACAGACCAGCACAAACGTAGCACTAACCAACGAGACCAGTTTTGTGTCCTTTCGGGGTGGTAGGGGGGCTGAGTGACCTTTGGTGACCTTTAATAAATCATTAATAACACAAAAACAATAAAAGATAGAACATAAATTTTAGCAGCACAAAACAGCACAAACGTAGCACTAACCAACGAGACCAGTTTTGTGTCATTTGGGCGTTGTGGGTGGTTGAGTGACCTTTGGTGACCTTAGCGATAAAAGATAGAAAGAAAATTTAAACAGCACAAACGCAGCACTAAAGAAACACACTTGAGTTGTTATTTGTGCTGATTGTAAGGTGGGCAAAGTGAGTGGGGTTTGAAAAAAATAAACTGTTATAACTTTAAAACCATAACAGCCCAAATAATTTTTTTTGCAGCACAAAACAGCACAAACGTAGCACTAACCAACGAGACCAGTTTTGTGTCATTTTGAGGTTGTAGGGGGGCTGTGTGACCTTTGGTGACCTTTAATAAATCATTAATAACACAAAAACAATAAAAGATAGAACATAAATTTTAGCAGCACAAAACAGCACAAGTGTAGCACTAACCAACGAGACCAGTTTTGTGTCATTTGGGCGTTGTGGGTGGTTGAGTGACCTTTGGTGACCTTAACGATAAAAGATAGAAAGAAAATTTAAACAGCACAAACGCAGCACTAAAGAAACACACTTGAGTTGTTATTTGTGCTGATTGTACGGGTGGACAAAGTGAGTGGGGTTTGAAAAAACAAATAAACTGTTATAACTTAAAAACCATAACAGCACAAATAAAATTGTTAGCAGCACAAACCAGCACAAATGTAGCACTAACCAACAAGACCAGTTTTGCGTCATTTGGGCGTTGTAGGGGGGCTGTGTGACCTTTGGTGACCTTTAATAAATCATTAATAACACAAAACGATAAAAGATAGAACATGAATATTAGCAGCACAAAACAGCACAAACGTAGCACTAACCAACTAAACCAGTTTTGTGTCATTTTGGCATTGTAGGGGGGCTGTTTGACCTTTGGTGACCTTTAATAAATTATTAATAACGCAAAAACGATAAAAGATAGAAAGGAAATTTAAACAGCACAAAACAGCACAAACATAGCACTAAAGAAACACACTTGAGTTTTTATTTGTGCTGATTGTAAGGTGGGCAAAGTGAGTGGGGTTTGAAAAAATAAATAAACTGTTATAACTTTAAAACCATAACAGCACAAATAAAAAAAATTGCAGCACAAAACAGCACAAACGTAGCACTAACCAACGAGACCAGTTTTGTGTCATTTTGGGGTTGTAGGGGGGCTGTGTGACCTTTGGTGACCTTTAATAAATCATTAATAACGCAAAAACGATAAAAGATAGAACGGAAATAATAGCAGCACAAAACAGCACAAACGTAGCACTAACCAACGAGACCAGTTTTGTGTCATTTGGGGTTGTAGGGGGGCTGTGTGACCTTTGGTGACCTTTAATAAATCATTAATAACGCAAAAACGATAAAAGATAGAAAGGAACTTTAAACAGCACAAAACAGCACAAACATAGCACTAAAGAAACACACTTGAGTTTTTATTTGTGCTGATTGTAAGGTGGGCAAAGTGAGTGGGGTTTGAAAAAAATAAATAAACTGTTATAACTTTAAAACCATAACAGCACAAATATTTTTTTTGCAGCACAAAACAGCACAAACGTAGCACTAACCAACGAGACCAGTTTCGTGTCATTTTGAGGTTGTAGGGGGGCTGTGTGACCTTTGGTGACCTTTAATAAATCATTAATAACGCAAAAACGATAAAAGATAGAACGGAAATAATAGCAGCACAAAACAGCACAAACGTAGCACTAACCAACGAGACCAGTTTTGTGTCATTTTGAGGTTGTAGGGGGGCTGTGTGACCTTTGGTGACCTTTAATAAATAATTAATAACGCAAAAACGATAAAAGATAGAACGGAAATAATAGCAGCACAAAACAGCACAAACGTAGCACTAACCAACGAGACCAGTTTCGTGTCATTTGGGCGTTGTAGGGGGGCTGTGTGACCTTTGGTGACCTTTAATAAGTCATTAATAACGCAAAAACGATAAAAGATAGAACGGAAATATTAGCAGCACAAAACAGCACAAACGTAGCACTAACCAACGAGACCAGTTTTGTGTCATTTGGGGTTGTAGGGGGGCTGTGTGATGTCATAGTCTGGAAAAAACAATTGCTAATATCTTCAAAATAAAAGCAGCACAAACGTAAATTTTTGCGGCACAAAACAGCACAAACGTAGCACTAAAGAAACACACTTGAGTTTTTATTTGTGCTGATTGTAGGGGGGCCAGCTGTCCTCTCCTAGTGAAAATTCAGTAGAGCAAGTTTCTTCACTGACTGTCACCTCACTGATCCGTGCGATATTTGCACTTTCCTGAATACTTTTTTCAGTTTCCTCACTATCTCTAGAACCTTCAGCCACAGTTTTAGGGGTTGAAAAGAAGCGACTTATTTTAGGCAGTTTTTGAATTTTTATTTGCTCTTCCTTAGCCTTTTTACGTTTCAGAGCACCACTCTTGGACTGTGTGGATGACATTATGATGGAAAGGTTTTTTTGTTTTTTTCTGTAAATAAAAGTATAATAGAGTCATATTATACAAGCTCTTCAGGAAAGGCACTCTATATATAATACCTAGGATTACATGAGATGAACAGATACACATTTTATAGTCTAGCATTGTTCAATATTCACAATGAACAGGGCAACTAGGGTAGTATTAACCGATGTGTTGTAAACTATTATTAACTTTTGTATATAGTCATAATTCAGCCCCAGTACAGCTATATTTCTGGGGCAGCACAAACATTTTGAAAATGTTTTGAAAAATTCAATGTATGGATCCATTAAATCACACTTTCATAGAAGTGACCTGGAATTAGCCTTGGTCATTCCAAGTAAAAACTAGTCGAATTAGACAAAGCTTTATAGTAAATGGACTCCCACCATGGTGCAGCATGACCATTTTCTGGGATTCTATTCCATATTCAGTCTTATGTCCAAGTTAAGTGCTCTATCTTTTTATCTGCAAATTGCCTGAATTTGTGCGATGGTGCATAAACTCTCTAGTTAGGTTTTACTTTGCATAAAAGGAACTAAGCTGTGGTCACTAAAAGCACACAAACACCAAAGAAAAATAATGCTTCAGTATTCAGTATCACATTATTTTTTCCCACAGTACAATGCTAGATAACCATTGTCACTCTATTTTGGATTACCTTTTCCCATAAAGCATGGCTGGCTGAGCATCATGGAGAATACAAACAGTCCACAACTGCCATTGTTTAGTCATTAAATTAAAAAAATATATATTCTGTATAATTTTTTTTGTTTTTTTACTATTTTGGCCCCCCCCCCCCCCAATAAAAAATGAGATATCTATTATCCTTTACTACCTAAATAAAGCCCAATTCATGCTGAAAAAAGGTATAATCCACCTGGATACAGAACGTAGTTGTGATGATATGTACAGTTTTACTAACACATGTCAAAGGTGCAGAATTAGGCATTAAAAAATGTTTCCCCTCAGTCATTAAGGGGTTAAACATATTCATCAACTTTTTGTGTTTCAATTATAAAAGAATTGCTATGCAATTTTTTTATTTCCTATGTCGCCATAATGCAGTATTTTCCTGAAATACACTGTTATGACCACTAGATGGAGCTGATGATCATCAAGGATTAATCAGGTCTTTTAGTAAAGTGGTTGTAAATCCCGTTTGCTGATTTTTACCTACCGATAAGCCTATAAGGCCTATAATAAGGCTTACCTGTAGGTAAAAAGAATATCTCCTAAACCTGTACAGTTTAGTAGATATTCCCCTTGCAATGCACCGCTGACTTCAGTGGTGCATGAGCATCGGGTATTCTTGGCTGAAAGCCCAGCAGACGCCGGACCTTGCTGCAAAGGAGTTGCATGCATGCGGGAGTGACGACATAGCGGCTCCAGCCACTCACAGCGCTGGAGCTGTGATACCCGGAAGACACGCCGAGGCAACATGTCATCTCCCTCGGCGTGGACCGGCTGAGATACCGACGCCTCGTTCTAAGGCATGGGTGCTCAACCTGTGGCCCTCCAGCTGTTGCAGAACTTCAAGTCCCATCATGACTCTGACTTTGGGAGTCATGATTGTAACAATCAGTAGCTTGCAATACCTCATGGGAATTGTAGTTCTGAAACAGCTGGAGGGCCACAGGTTGAGCACCCATGTTCTAAGGTAAGTATTTCATAATGAGCTAGTATGCGGTGCATACTAGCTCATTATGCCTTTTGCCTTACAGGTGTAAAAAAAAAAAAACATGTCAGCGGGTATACAACAGCTTTAAAGTGCAGCTCCACCCTATTTAAAGACATTGGCTTAATCAAAAAACAGACAAGAATGCAGAACAGAACAGAACTTTTTTTTTCTGTTACAGTACCTTTGTTAGCAGCAGCTGTCACTCGGCTTCCTGTCTCTCCTTTGTGGGTTTTCTTCGGGCACAGCGTCATACCCTGCAGAGGTTTCCTCGGAGTTATCGCAGGATTTCCTAAAGCGCGACGCTGGCTCGTCACATCAGGCTCCCCATCACAGATTGATCCGGAAGTGACGTTCCGTCGCCGCCATCTTGCTACACCCCACACTCATGCACAGTAATAATGATAGAGTGAGAAGGGTCAAGCGGTGTAGCAAGATGGCGACGACAACGGGACGTCACTTCCAGAGCAATCTGTGATAGGAGAGTCGAATGTGACGCCCGTTTAGATGGAAATCCGGAAGTCGACGTGCTTGTGGGCTTCACATAGCCCACAGGCAAAATGGAAACTGCATCTATTGCATTTTATAAGTTCTTCTTGTGCACAAAAACAGACAGGGGATATTTACAGACACCAAATAAGTGAGTATTACTTTTCATTGCAAAATACAATTGAATGCCCAAAAAAAAAAGAAGGTATATACTCCTCCTGTGTGCACGTTACTCGTCCCGCCTCCTCCCTGTCCCCTCTGAGGCAGCCAGCCTATATATCTTTTGTGGCCCCGACGCTGGGAGATCGTCAGGGGCCACAAAAGATATATATGTTTAGATACCCAGACGGGCCGTTCAAAACCGGACGGCCCGCGGGCCGGACTTTGGACATGCCTGGCCTAAGAAAAAAGAGTCTATAACATAGTCATATGAATCTGGTACAGATATTGGCTCATCATACCTGCAAAGCTGCCCGTTGCAAGTCTTCAAGCGGCTTGTGAGGGTCCACCAGAAAGGCGAAGCTCTACCTGACCTTCCAGGAATTTTAGACAGAGAGTTGAAGTTGGTTACTTGAGAAAATGTAAACGATCATCTTGTAAAACAACTAGGGGTGCAACGGATCGTCACCGATCCGTGATCCGAACGGGTCACCCCGTTCGGATCGGCACACTAGGCGATCCGCGGAGCGCTCCGGAGCCTCGGCCGTAGGAAAGTCCCCGGCTTCGGCCTAGCTCCGGAGCTTCTTGCTCCACCCCAACCAATCACAGATCGGCTGTGATTGGTTGGATGGGATGTCCGGTCTCTGCACCTGATTGGCCCGCGTGATGAGCTGCCCGGATTGGCTGGCTTACTTGGTGGCGCTCTGGGAATCATCTCTGCTGACATGTGTCTTCATTCCGGTGCCTTGGCTTCCACTGTAAAATACACTGTGACGCACACTCCATGCAATCTGCCTGCACACTGATTAAACTTCTCCTGCAAACAGACCAGGTGGATAGGAAGGATGGCACAGGTCAGTGATGTAGCCCAGGAGCAGTTATAGAGCTTGAAATGAAGCCATAAAAGGTTTTGGGCAATTTTTTTAAAAGAAAATTAAGTTTACAAATTTGCAAAAAAAAAAAATAAAACTGTGTATATTTATATAAAATCTCACATACGTATATACTGTTTACATGTTAAATTTTAAAAGCCGCAGCAAACCTTACATGTTTGCTAATGTGACAGAACACCTCTGATTTTCAAACATGTAAGGTTTGCTGCGGCTTTTAAAATTTAACATGTAAACTATATTTTGTGTTGAAAATAACTGAATCTAAAACTCTGTTGGGTGTAACAAGATTAGTCTTTTTTTTTTCTTTTTTGCTGATCCGAAAAATGATCCGATCCGTGACTCCTGATCCGAGGATCGATCCGATCCGTGAGTTTTTCGATCCGTTGCACCCCTAAAAACAACCCATTCAGTTTAAAATGGAAATGAAAGGCAAAACCTTTGTATATAAAAAAAAAAATCCCCTTTTTTTAACAAAATTATCACATTCCCTCTGTTCTCAACTGCATAAGATCTGAGGAAAGGAGAAGCAAAAGCACATTGATCTTCCCAGTGTATGGCTGTGCGGGGGGGATGTGTCAGGACAATATTGATCATTGGAGGAGAGCACACGCAGTTACCAGCCTAACTAGAGTACTGACCATGCTGTACGCTTGTGCCTAGTGTGGTAAGTTTTTAATAGGAAAACAGAGGGACTGGCCATATCACCAGCGATTTCACGTAAATTAAGCAATACATTGGTTGCTGATCCTATGAAGCAATCATAGGATCAATTAAATCTGACCTGGGGAATGGGATCAGTAACAGTGCTGATGGAGAGGAGGGATGGGATCAGTGGAAGTGCTGGTGTTGAGCCTCTGCATTTTTTTTCTCAGGCTCAGCGGCAAAAGCACGCCCCGCGGCTGAACGAACAGCACGCAGTGAGCACCGCATCAGCCAACAAACGCTGTGTGTGACAGTCACGTGGGCCCCCCGGACTTACAGGGCCTGTTGCGACTATGAATATTCCGCCACTGGGGATCAGTGCTGATGGAGAGGAGGGATGGGATCAGTGGAAGTGCTGGTGTTGAGGGGGGGTGATAGCGGTTGTATTTGAGGGGGGGTGGCTGCGGTGGTGCCATCCTCTCCCACCACCACCTGTGCCTCTTACTGATCCTATCCCCTACCACTGATCTCATCCCTATCACCTCTGTTGTAGAAGTAATAGGGGGATAGGGATGAGATCAGTGGTGGGGGGATAGGATCAGTAAGAGGCACAGGTGGTGGTGGGAGAGGATGGCACCACCACTGCCATCAGCCTCAAGTACCACCACGGCCACACCCCCTCAAGTACCACCTCTACCACCCCTCTTTAAGTACCACTGCTGCCCCCCCCCCCCGGGGCCCCCCTCAAGTATTACCGCTACCAGTGCTGATGGAGAGGAGGGATGGGATCAGTGGAAGTGCTGGTGTTGAGGGGGGGTGATAGCGGTTGTATTTGAGGGGGGGTGGCTGCGGTGGTGCCATCCTCTCCCACCACCACCTGTGCCTCTTACTGATCCTATCCCCTACCACTGATCTCATCCCTATCACCTCTGTTATAGAAGTAATAGGGGGATAGGGATGAGATCAGTGGTGGGGGGATAGGATCAGTAAGAGGCACAGGTGGTGGTGGGAGAGGATGGTGGGAGAGGATGGCACCACCACTGCCATCAGCCTCAAGTACCACCACGGCCACACCCCCTCACCACCGCTACCACCCCTCTTTAAGTACCACTGCAGCTGCTGCCCCCCCCGGGCCCCCCTCAAGTATTACCGCTACCACCCCTGTGACCCCCATCAAGTACCACTTTTGATTTACTTACGAGTGTCACCTTCACTGTGCGTGCGTGCGGCTGTGCTGTGCCTTCTTGCCAGGGACATCGGGTAGGTACACGTGCGCACGAGTCCGCTCCGCCCCGCCTCCTTACATCTGTCTGTGTCTCTGGATAGGCGGAGGCGGAGGCGGGGGCGGGGACGGTCCACATCAGTCAGTGAGAGACGCGGCTGAACGAACAGCACGTAGTGCGCGCCTCACCGCATCAGCCAATGAACACAGTGTGTGACAGTCAGGTGGGCCCCCCGGACTTGCAGGGCCCGGTCGCAGCTGCGACTTTTGCGACTACGAAAATTCCGCCACTGGGCTAGATTATTGCTGCTCAGTAAGTAAAACTGTTAACTGTGTTTCAACATGGCGGAAAGTTGTTCCAGATACGACTCTTACCAGTCAATATGGTGCAGGAAACATTTTATTGGAAAATGTTTAACACAGAGGCCCGGATTCAGATAGATCAGCGGATCTTTAGATCCGCGTAATCTATCTGATTTAAGATACGCTGCCGCAAGTTTTTGAGGCAAGTGGGTAATTCACAAACCACTTACCTCAAAACTTGCGGCGGCGGATCGTAAATCCCCCTGGCGGAATTCAAATTCCGTGGCTAGGGGGAATGTAGTATTTAAATCAGGCGCGCCCCCGTGCCGATTTAAATACGCATGCATCGTCCGCGAATTTTCCCGGCGTGCATTGCTCCCAATGACGTCGCTAGGACGTCATTGGTTTCGGCGTGAGCATAACTTGCGTCCATCGGTTTTGTCAATCGACGTACGCAAACAACGTAAAAAAAAAATATTTGACGCGGGAACGACGGCCATACTTAACATTGGCTGCGCCTCATAGAAGCAGGGGTAACTATACGCCGGGAAAACCCTTACGTAAAAACACTGCGTCGGGCCCGTGTACGTTCGTGAATTGGCGTATCTCGCTGATTTACATATTTTCGCCGTAAATCAGCGAGAACGCCCCCAGCGGCCATTTTTAAATTGCCTTTAAGATCCGACGGTGTAACACAGTTACACCTGTCGGATCTTAGGCATATCTATGCGTAACCTGATTCTATGAATCAGTCGCACAGATACAACGGGCCTAAGTCAGAGATACGACGGCGTATCAGGAGATACACCGTCGTATCTCTATGTGAATCTGGCCCAGAGACTGTAGTTCCACAAGGAAGATCATTACATTATCCATGCATTAAACATAACACACACTGCCACCCAGTGGCAAAACCAGAAATCACAGTATAAAATATGAGATTAGTTGTTGCACCCATGTCTGTATTAACAGCATGCCAACACAATGACACTTCATTATCTGAAGGTCCAGATTGGAGGAAGCACTTCCGCAGAGTGTGACGGCGTTCCGTGACATTCACAACTTATGGTCAGCAAAGAAATAAATTCAAAATTGGCAGGAGAGAGCGAAAGCCGTATTAGTCATCATCAGGCTCAAAGTGGTTGATCTCCTCTTCCTTCGTCTTGCCCATCTGGAAGGCGGTGAGGCTTATTCCGTCCTCTTCAAATGGGAGCTCCCAATATATCCGCAGATGTATATACTGCTCACCTCCCACGTGGACCTGAGGAGGACAACACAAGGAAAATAGAGGATCACACCAATAATTATTGAAGCTTGTATTTGGAGAACACTATTTTCCTTTTTCCCACTCATATCAGGATCATTGTAAAGCTCATCCAGGGGCATTTCAATTAGATGTAAACCCAATCACTAAAATCTCATACACGTTTTAAGAAGTTAATACAATTTCAAAAGATGTTTTCCGGCTTTTAAATATGCAAATTAAAATTAAATAAGATCTGGTGATCCTTCCATAAAGGTACGGTTGCCGCCTCATCCCTTTGAACCTGAACACATATGAATTACACAGGTTCTAAGGCTAATTTAACCACTTAAGGACTGCCGCACGACGATATACGTCGACAGAATGGCACTGCTGGGCACAAGGGTGTCCATGTACATCCCCTTTAAGAGCCCAGCTGTGGGTCGTGAGCGTGCAGGCCGGTGGCGGGCTCGAGACCCGGTTCCGAAGCTCCGTGACTGCGCCCGCAGGACCCGCGGACCCCGATCTCCGCCGATGTCCCATGATCGGGTCACAGGAGCTGAAGAACGGGGAGAGGTGAGTGTAAACAAACCTTCCCTGTTCTTCTCTGTGGCTTGTCACTGATTGTCTGTTCCCTGTCATAGGGAGCTACGATCAGTGATGTCACACGTCTAGCCACGCCCCCCTACAGTAAGAAACACACAATAGGACACACTTAACCCCTTTAGCACCCCCTAGTAATAACCCCTTCACTGCCAGTGTCATTTTCACAGTAATCAGTGCATTTTTATAGCACTGATCGCTGTAAAAATTACAATGGTCGCCAAAAATTGTCAAAAGTGTCCGAAGTGTCCGCCATAATGTCGCAGTCACGATAAAAATCGCAGATCGCCGCCATTACTAGTAAAAAAAAAATATTCATAAAAATGCTATAAAACTACCCCCTATTTTGTAGATGCTACAAGCCAGAAGCTCTAATAGGGTTCAAAAAAAGGGCAGTCTCGGAGCGCAGAGCACTGCGCCCTGATCCCACCCAGTTGTGTGACATTAGCAAATGAATATTCGCTATTGTCACACTGATTCTCCTCCCGAACAATCAGGAAGTTGGTCCTGTTTCCCAATTGGCCGAAAGGAGAAGCGATCCCGTGGCCTCGGAGGAGGGAGGAGATGCATGGCTGCCGTGATGCAGTTGGCCCTCTCTGGCACAGCTCTCAGCCCCTCTGCCTCCTCTCTATCACCGGTGCTGCTCCGGGGGCGGGGGGCGATGTGATCGGATGTGGCAGGAGGCAGAGGATCCCCAACAGCAGACTACCACAAAGGACAGCTGAGTCCACCCCATGTGCACGGACACCAGACATCCTCCTCCCCCTCCTCATCAGACTGATCTCTCTGAAGGGTTAAGTGAGCCAGCGATGGGGGTGGGGGGTGTGGGGGGGGGGGTTGTATGGTGTGTGGTGCGGGTTGGAGCGACAGGGGGGGTTTCTGTGGTCAGGTCTGTCTGCTGCCCCTTGACCGATGGATCACCAGCTGCTACTGGTCAGGCGGTCACTGGTTGGTTCTATAGACACAAAATAAGAGAAATGTTCTGAGCACAGGGAAAAAATTTCTATAGCCCTTAACTGAATTACTGATCACTCACTGTGTTCATTCAGAAAAGCAAGGGGCAGGTAAATATGGAAGGGAGGATAAAACAGCTTTCAGCTGCTGCAGGGAGAGCCACACAAGGGGATTGGTTTCAGTAATTGCCCCCACCCCCACCTGCAGCACTGATCACTCTCCCGGTCCATGATATGATTCTCCCCGGGTCCCACTGCTGAACTGCTTGGACCCGGCCGCTTACAGGAAAGCCAGCTGTTCCCCCTTATCTACAGCCTTGGTATCAAGAGGGAAGTGAAATCAAGCATTTCACACACCTGGAGATGTCGGGTAGCAGAAGAGCACACCTGGAGATGTCGGGTAGCAGAAGAGCCCAAAGCTCTCCAAAGGAGGGAATATTTAACTCGCCATCATTTTAAATATAACAAGACATTAGGTGTATCACTTCGCTCTCTGTATTACCTTGACAAAGAAATTGACACCAGCCACAAGCTGCGTTTTGTACTCAACGGCTTCATAAGTCACAAAGTTCTTCCCAGATTTTTGCTCTATCTCCGCTTTGAACTGGAAGAGAAAACACATCAGTGAGCATCATCATCTCCTTATTTATAGGAGAGCAGACTGTGATCTCACCAGACCATGATGAAATGATCGGGTCACTTGTAACTGAAGAACAGGAGACCTCCAGATTATATACACCTGCCAATCAGATATTGCCCTCCTTTCTATAGCTTGGCTGATATATGTGCCATTACCTTGCCATTGACATTCCACGTCCCACAAGCACCAGGTGATAGACATGGGCACCCCAGTGATCAGGGCCAGATCTAGTCTGGGGGTGCAGTAAAAAAAGTCAGGGGGCATGATGTCAACACTGCGTGTGAGTCACTGACAGTCTATTACACGGTGTCATGACCTGGGAAACACTAGTATGTATTAGGCTGTTATTAGATTAGGAGTGCCCCCTTATATCATGGTCCCCATCAGAGTGCCCCCTTACACCAGGTGTCCCCTTCAGAGTGTCCCCTTATATCATGGTCCCCATCAGAGTGCCCCCTTATATCATGGTCCCCATCAGAGTGCCCCCTTACATCATGGTCCCCATCAGAGTGCCCCCTTATATCATGGTCCCCATCAGAGTGCCCCCTTATATCATGGTCCCCATCAGAGTGCCCCCTTACATCATGGTCCCCATCAGAGTGCCCCCTTATATCATGGTCCCCATCAGAGTGCCCCTTACATCAGGTGGACCCATCAGAGTGCCTCCTTAGTCCTTACATCAACTATCTGCATCATGGATCCGTGCATGCGACTCTCAGAAACCTAGGGGGCACAGCTAAATATGGGGGGGGGGGCACAGCTAAAATAGAGGGGGGGGACACAGCCTGCCCCAGCATCCCCCTAGATCCTGCCCCACCAGTGTTGCCTATATCAGACATTTCCTTCCTTCTACTTACAAGCAGAGTACACTAAAACTATTTGAATTGTAAGTGAATCTGTAGTGCTATAAAATGAGTATTAAAGTGTATGTAATTCCAAGGATCCATAGACCCAGCCTGAGATCTATGACCCCCGAACACTGTGCCAGAACCCAATTAAGACATACCGAAGCCAATTCTTGTTATTTATTTATTTTTCAAGGCCAGTTTGCAAGCATTGGCGAAAAAGGGCATGAGTAGCTGAGCAATTCCATGGCGGAAATATAACAATGAACAAAATAAATTCAATATTGTGTAACAGGGAGCTGGTCAGGAAGTGTGCTACTGGCAGGCCGGGATCACCAGGGAAATATAAAGGAAAGAAAAAATAAGTAAAGCAGCCACCACGTCTATGGCCTGGTATGCTGCAATATATCACATTTTGAGGTTTTAGATATACTTTAATAATGTAGAGCAAGGGTCTTCAAACTACGGCCCTCCAGTTGTTCAGGAACTACAATTCCCATCATGCCGAGTCATGTCTGCGAATGTCAGTGTGTTACAATGCCTCATGGGATGTGTAGTTCCGCAACAGCTGGAGGGCCGTAGTTTGAGGGTCCCTGATGTAGAGCATGTAGAGGAATCGATCCCTCCATGTAGCTGCTGAATGCCCACTTCTCCTCCTCTCTTCCGCAGACATTCAGCGGCTGCAAGAGGGAATAGAGGGCAATGGTTCCTCTACATGGACCTTGCTTTGTACACTGGTGCGCAGTCATGTTGGAACAGGAAGGGGCCGTCCCCAAACTGTTTCCACAAAGATGGGAGCATGAAATTACCCAAAATGTCTTGGTATGCCGATGCCTTAAGAGTTCCTTTCACTGGAAATAAGGGGCCAAGCCCCACCCCTGAAAAACAACCCCACACCATATAATCCCCCCTCCACCAAATGATTTGGACCAGTGCACAAAGCAAGGTCCATAAAGACATGGATGAGCAAGTTTGGGGTAGAGGAACAGAGTCCTGACCTCACAAATGCACTTCTGAAAGAATGGTCAAACATTCCCATAGACACACTCCTAAACCTTGTGAACAGCCTTCTCAGAAGAGCTGAAGCTGTTATAGATGCAACCCCTACGCACTAAGACTGTGATGCCATTAACCTCTTAAGACCCGGACCATTATGCAGGTTAAGGACCTGGCCCCTTTTTGCGATTCGGCACTGCGTCGCTTTAACTGACAATTGCGCGGTCCTGCGACATTGTACCCAAACAAAATTGGCGTCCTTTTTTCCCCACAAATAGAGCTTTCTTTTGGTGGTATTTGATCACCTCTGCGATTTTTATTTTTTGCGCTATAAACAAAAATAGAGCGACAATTTTGAAAAAAATGCAATATTTTTTACTTTTTGCTATAATAAATATTCCCCAAAAAAGATATAAAAAAACATATTTTTCCTCAGTTTAGGCCGATACGTATTCTTCTACATATTTTTGGCAAAAAAAATCGCAATAAGCGTATATTGATTGGTTTCCGCAAAAGTTATAGGCCCAGATTCACAAAGCACTTACGCCGGCGTATAACACGTTACGCCGACGTAAGTGCAAATGTGCGCCAGCGTATGTGTGCGGCAGACCCACAAACCAATATGCGCCTAAAAACAGGCTACACCCCGCCGACGTAGCTTGCACAGGCCGGCGTAGGGTGTGCGCACATTTAGGCTGGGCGCATGGTGCCGCTCCCATTGATTAGCCATTCAAACATGCAAATGAGGGAAATACGGCGATTCACGAACATGCGTGCGCCCGGTACATGCTACGCGAGATGCGCGTAAGTTGTACGTCCGGCGTAAAGTTATTCCCCATAAAGGAGGTGCAACCCGGCAACAGACATGCTCAGGTCTGCACCAGGGGACATGTGTCTGGCTGGGCGTACGTTATGTTCACGGCGTACGCGGTGATCCTGCGTAGCTTAGGCAGTTGTGCTGCCGTGGTTGTGAGCAGGCGCAGGGGGGTGCTGTGCATGCGTCCACGTCACGGCGCATGCGCAGTTCGTGATATGTACCTGTCTGGCGCTCGGCCCATCATTTGCATGGGGTCACGCCTCATTTGCATGGGTTCATGCCCACTTCCACCTACGCCGGCGTGCGCCTTCGAAATCCACACCACGCTGGCGCAGCGTTGGGAGCACTGGCTTGCTGAATGCAATGCTTGCCTCTCCGCGCTGCATACAGTGTTTGCTCTACGGCAGCGTAATGTGCACCTTGCTCTCTGTGAATCTGGGCCTAAGCGTCTACAAAATAGGGGATAACTTTATTGCATTCTTTATTTTTTTATTTATTTTTACTAGTAATGGCGGCGATCTGCGATTTTTATTGTGACCGTGACATTGTGGCAGTCATATCAGACACTTTTGACACATTTTTGGGACCATTTACATTTATACAGCGATTAGTGCTAAAAAAACTGCACTGATTACTGTGTAAATGTGACTGGCAGGGAAGGGGTTAACACTAGGGGTCACTGAAGGGGTTAATATGTTCCCTAATGTGTCATTCTAACTGTAGGGGGAGGGGTTTTACAAGGGGAGGAGACCGATCTGTGTTCCTCTGTACTGGGAACACACATCGGTCTCCTCACCTCTAACAGGCCCTGGACTTTTGTGCTTACACACACAGATCCACAGTCCTGCAATCGCGGGTGCCCGGCAGACATCATGCACACCGCGGTCCCGCACGATGCCGCAGGTGCGCGCACCCCCTAGACGATCAGGAATCCCAGGACGTCATATGACGTCCACCCAGGATGGGAGATACCATCTGTGGACGTCATATGACTATGGGCAGTAGGGAAGTGGTTAAGAGTTCTCTTCACTGGAACTAATGGGCCAAGCCCAACCCCTGAAAAACAACCCCCACACCAAAATCCCCCCTCCCCCCCACCAAATGATTTGGACCAGTGCACAAAGCAAGGTCCATAAAGACATGAATGAGTGAGTTTGGGGTGGAGGAGTCCTGACCTCACAAATGCTCTTCTGGAAGAATGGTCAAACATTCCCATAGACACACTCCTAAACCTTGTGAACAGCCTTCTCAGAAGAGGTGAAGCTGTTATAGATGCAACCCCTACGCACTGGGATGCCATTTAAGAGGAAGTAAACCTTCTCTAAAAAAAAAAACACCCAGCAAGACAAGGGCATAATGAGCTAGTATGCATAGCATTATGAATTACTTACCTGAGATCAAAGCCCCCGCAGCGGTCCTCGATCACCTCCTCCGTCACCGCCATCTCTCCCAGAGTGACTTCCAGGTGACTGGCCGGAGCAGCGATGACATCACTCCCGCACATGCGCGCGGGAGCGGGCAGTGACGGCATGATCACCTTCACTAACGGCACGCTCAGTGCGCCTGCGCTGTTGTCTATGGTGCCCATTTTTTGGAAAATATCTCCTTAACCGTGGAAGTTTAGGAGATATTTCTTGCACTTACAGGTAAGCCTTAATCTAGGCTTACCTGTAGGTAAAAGTGGTCTGTAAGGGTTTACAACCCCTTTAACCGCTTACGGACCGCCGCCTGTACATTTACGTCAGCAGAACGGCACGGATGGGCAAAGGCACGTATATATATATGTCCCCTTTAAGAACCCAGCCATGGGTCGCGTGTGCCGCCGGTGGCATACTCGCGACCTGATATGAAGCTCCATGACCGCGCCCGAGGGACACGTGGACCCGATCGTTGCCAGTGTCCCACGTTCGGGTCACAGAGCTGAAGAACGGGGAGAGGTGAGTGTAAACAAACCTTTCCCCGTTCTTCCTAGTGGCATGTCAGTGATCATCTGTTGCCTGTCATCGGAGCCCCAGCCCCCTACAGTAAACGCAAAAAATAAAAACCGCAGAGGTGATCAAATACCACCAAAAGAAAGCTCTATTTGTGGGGAAAAGAGGACATCAATTTTGTTTGGGAGCCACGTCGCACGACCGCGCAATTGTCAGTTAAAGCGACATAGTGCCGAATCGCAAAATGGGGCCTGGTCCTTTAGCAACAAAATGGTCCGGGCTGAAGTGGTTAAAGTTCATCAGAAAGAGTTAAGCCGGCGTATCAGTAGATACGCCGGCGTAACTCTGAATCTGCGCCGTCGTATATTTAAGTGTGTTCTCAAATTGAGATACAATTAAATCTAGCTAAGATACGACGGCCTGCGCCGCGTATCTTAGCTTTCTATTTAGGCCGGCCGCTAGGGGCGTGTACACTGATTTACGCCTAGAATGCATAAATCAGCGAGATACGCCTATTCACGAACGTACGCTTGCCCGTCGCAGTAAAGATACGTTGTTTACGTAAGGCATTTTCCGGCGTAAAGTTATTCCACCAAAAAGATGGCGCAGCCAATGTTACGTATGGACGTTGGAACCGCGTTGAATTTTGAAAATTTTACGTCGTTTGCGTAAGTCGTCCGTGAGTGGGGCTGGACGTAATTTACGTTCACGTCGAAACCAATAAGTCCTTGCAGCGTATTTTGGAGCATGCGCACTGTGATATGTCCACGGACGGCGCATGCGCCTATTCGTAAAAAACGTCAATCACGTCAGGTCACGATTCATTAGCATAAAACACTGCCCACCTCTTCACAATTTGAATAAGGCGCGCTTAGGCCGGCACATTTACGCTACGCCGCCGTAACTTAGGACGCAAGTGCTTTGTGAATACAGCACTTGCCTCTCTAACTTATGGCGGCGTGTCGTATATGCGATACGCTACGCTTGCCTAACGTTACGCCCATCTACGTGAATCCAGCTACATGTGTGTGTAAAGGTAGGTGTTCCAATACTTTTGGTAATATAGTGTACTTAATGGCAGATCTACAGTAAAGGAGATCAGATTGTAACATGTTTGCTGAGCTTTAGAAAAAAGGATACTTTGCATCCAAATAGTTACAAATGTTTTTATGAGGAAAATATAAATGTTACTTTTATAATAACACAGGGAACTAATTTGAAACATTATACTTGTTGAGGATGTGAAATAAGAAGAGGTGTAGTTTGAGATACAGTGTGACCATATTGGTTACATGTGTGGTTAGTTGATCTCTAAGGCCTAGATTCACGTACCCCGGCGTAAGTGTGGTCGGGCATAGCGTATCGTATTTACGCTACGCCGCCGCAACTTAGAGAGGCAAGTGCTGTAATCACAAAGCACTTGCGTCCTAAGTTACGGCGGCGTAGCGTAAATGTGCCGGCGTAAGCGCGCCTAATTCAAATTGGGAAGAGGTGGGCGTGTTTTATGCAAATAAAGCATGACACCACGTAAATGACGTTTTGAACGTACGGCGCATGCGCCGTCCGTGGACTTATCCCAGTGCGCATGCGTCGGATAGAATGCCTAAGATATGGCAAACACTGCCTACGACGTGAACGTAACTTACGCACAGCCCTATTCGCGTACGACTTACGCAAACGACGTAAAAAGAGACGCTTGTTCCGACGTCCATACTTTGCATGGGCTACGCCACCTAGAGACCTGCTTTATCTTTACGCCGGCGTATGTCTTACGTAAACGGCGTAACTAATTGCGACGGGCGTACGTACGTTCATGGATCAGCGTATCTTGCTCATTTGCATATTTGACGCGGAAAACAATGGAAGCGCCACCTAGCGGCCAGCGTAAATATGCACCCTAAGATACGACGGCGTAGGAGACTTACGCCGCTCGTATCTTAGCCAAATTTAACCACTTAAGGACCGCCTCCTGCACATATACGTCGGCAGAATGGCACGGCTGGGCACAAGCACGTATATATACGTCCTGTACTTGTACCCAGCCGTGGTCCGAAGCTCCGGGACCGCGGGTCCTGCGGACCCGATCGCCGCTCGAGTGCGGCGATCGGTCCCCGGAGCTGAAGAACGGGGAGAGCCGTGTGTAAACACGGCTTCCCCGTGCTTCACTGTGGCGGCGTATCGATCGCGTCATCCCCTTTATAGGGGAGACACGATCGATGACGTCACACCTACAGCCACACCCCCCTACAGTTGTAAACACTCACAAAGTGAAGCCTAACCCCTGTGGTTAACTCCCAAACTGCAACTGTCATTTTCACAATAAACAATGCAATTTAAATGCATTTTTTGCTGTGAAAATGACAATGGTCCCAAAAATGTGTCAAAATTGTCCGAAGTGTCCGCCATAATGTCGCAGTCACGAAAAAAATGGCTGATCGCCGCCATTAGTAGTAAAAAAAATAAAAAAAATAAAAATGCAATAAAACTATCCCCTATTTTGTAAACGCTATAAATGTTGCGCAAACCAACCGATAAACGATTTTTGCAATTTGTTTTACCAAAAATAGGTAGAAGAATACGTATCGGCCTACACTGAGGGGGAAAAATATATATATATGTTTTTGGGGGATATTTATTATAGCAAAAAGTAAAAAATATTGCATTTTTTTTAAAATTGTCGCTCTATTTTTGTTTATAGCGCAAAAACGAAAAACCGCAGATGTGATCAAATACCACCAAAAGAAAGCTCTATTTGTGGGGAAAAAAGGACGCCAATTTTGTTTGGGAGCCACGTCGCACGACCGCGCAATTGTCTGTTAAAGGGATGCAGTCCCGAACTGTAAAAACACCTTGGGTCTTTAGCCAGCATATTGGTCCGGGGCTTAAGTGGTTAAGCGTATCTGGTTTTCAGAATGCGCTTAAATATACGACGGCGCAGATTCGGACTTACGACGGCGTATCTACTGATACGCCGACGTAAGTCTCTGAGAATCTGACCCTAAATCTTTGAGGGTTCATGCCCACCACCCCTGTTAAAGTGTTACTAAACCCAGCCAGGAGCCTGCAGTCACTATATCTGGTCTCCCACAGTGCACACAACATGGAAATGCAATTCATTTAGTAAATATAAACTGCTAAATACCTTTTCTTCAGCAGTAAATAGTAGTCTTTCAACTTCTATCAGTGCCTCAGTGCCTGGTTAAAGCTTGCAGGAGGAGTTTTCATTTTCCTTGGGATGCCATTAAAGTTTATGTGCATGTGAAGGCAGGTGTCCCAATACTTTTGGCAAGATAGTGTATATAGACATATAGACATATGCAGATATATATATAGAAGATAGATTGATTGATACATATCTTCTATCGATCTATATATAAACACACACTAGAAAATCATGTAACTCTGACCTGCCCCCCCCCCCCAAATGTATCACTTACCAAATCACAGATGACCTGCACAGCTTGATTGGAGGGTTTAACCTCCCCGAGACCCCCACACATAAACATGGTTGGTTCAGTCTGAGCCCTTCTCCTCAGTACTCAGCCACGGCTCTCTCCTTATATACATGCAGACCATACATCACTGTATAGGGTGGGCCACTGATAGTGGGCCCCAGTAGGACGGCCTGTAATTGTGGAGGATTGCCAAATATTTTCTATAGAAATTAATCACCAGCAGATGACCGCTGACTCGCATTTCCCATTCCGGTACTGCAGAATTTTAGTATCCGAGAAGACCACAGTACAGAATAAAATCACATAAAACTCCATTGGCCAGATTCAGATACAGTTACACCGGCGTATCAGTAGATACGCCGACGTAACTCTGAATCTGCGCCGTCGTAAATTTAAGCGTATTCTGGAAACCAGATACGCTTAAATTAGGCTCAGATACGAGCGGCGTAAGTCTCCTACACCGTCGTATCTTAGGGTGCAATATTTAGGCTGGCCGCTAGGTGGCGCTTCCGTTGAGTTCGGCGTAGAATATGTAAATGCCTACATACGCCGATTCACGAACGTAAGTGCGCCCGTCGCAGTAATGATACACCGTTTACGTAAGGCATTTTCCGGCGTAAAGTTATTCCAACAAATAGCTGGCCTAGTCAATGTTAAATATGGCCGCCGTTCCCGCGTCGAAATTTGAAATTTTTATGTCGTTTGCGTAAGTCGTCCATGAATGGGGCTGGACGTAATTTACGTTCACGTCGAAACCAATGAGTCCTTGCGGCGTTCTTTGGAGCAATGCACACTGGGATATGTACACAGACGGCGCATGCGCCGTTCGTAAAAAACGTAAATCACGTCGGGTCACCAATCATTTACATAAAACACGCCCCCTCATCCTCATTTGAATTAGGAGCGCTTACGCCGGCCCCATTTACACTACGCCGCCGTAAGTTAGGAGGCAAGTGCTTTGTGAATACAGTACTTGCCTCTCTGACTTAAGGCGGCGTAGCGTAAATACGATACGCTACGCCGCCTTAAAGATTCTGCGACCTACTTGAATCTGGCTACATTTCTTTTGGCGCCAAAGGGAATCAGGCAGTGAAGCCGGAGCGCTTCACTTCCTGATTCCCTCACCAAGGATGGCGGTGGGGGCAGCAGAGTGACGAGCGATCGCTCGCCCTCTGCTGCGGACGGCGCTGGACTGCAGGACAGGTAAGTGTCCTAATATTAAAAGTCAGCAGCTGCAGTATTTGTATCTGCTGGCTTTTAATATTTTTTTCCGGCGGAGATCCGCTTTAAGATACCTTTCCATTTCCTGCTGTGATTAAAACTGCATAAAATCAAAATCTTGTATATGGTAACCTAGAGGTGTCCTGTAATCTGTTGGCCAACACCCATGTAGAATTTTTTAATTGATGGATTGTAAGAGAAGTTTTGATAGTACATGTAGCAAGGCATCACTTTATATGTGATTCAAAGACTACCATTTGCAGATATAGAAGGAACTCGGCTCCCTCCGGTGGCCAATTGTTGGATAGCCACATTCTATTTTGTTTTGCACTGATACTACAAGGGATGTTGGGAAACAAAGTACAGGGAGAAAGAGACTCCGGGCCAGATTCACGTATAATCGCGCAAATCTGCGGCAGCGTAACGTATGACATTTACGTTCCGCCGCCGCAAGTTTTACAGGCAAGTGCTTGATTCACAAAGCACTTGCCTGTAAAGTTGCGGCAGCGTAGCGTAAATCCCCCGGCGCAAGCCAGTCTATTTCAAATGATCCGAGTCGGGGGCGTTGATCATTTAAATTAGGCGCGTCCCCGCGCCGAAGTACTGCGCATGCGTCGTCCATAAAATTTCCCGATGTGCATTGCGCTAAATGACGTCGCAAGGATGTCATTGGTTTCGACGTGAACGTAAATGGCGTCCAGCCCCATACACGGACGACTTACGCGAGCGACGTAAAATTTTCAAATTGCGACGCGGGAACGACGGCCATACTTAACATTGGGTACGCCACCTAGGGGGCATGTTTATCTTTACGCCGCGTATCTCTTACGGAAACGGTGTAAATTTACTGCGACGGGCAAGCGTACGTTCGTGAATCGGCGTAACGACTTATTTACATATTCTACGCCGTCCGCAATGGAAGCGCCACCTAGCGGCCAGCGTAAATATTGCACCCTAAGATACGATGGCGCAGGCCGTCGTATCTTAGGCATGTTTAAGTGTATCTCAGTTTGAGAATACATTTAAACATAGGACGGGCTTAGATTCGGAGTTACGTCGGCTCTTTGTGAATCTGGCCCTCCATTCTGTGTTCTAATAAACAGTTTGATGTTCAGCAGCCAAAACGAGTACTGTCTAGTTATTGGTCTTCAATGGTTTGGAATATCTGATATCTATATTCAGACTGGGAGAAAGCGGTACATGACCAAAGCATTCAAGTGGAGTGTGGGATGTTTCGTTACAAAGGCTACAAAACAAGTACAAATCAAAAACGTATAAATCTAAAAGTAAAAGGTCACAAATAAAAAAAAAAAGGATACAAAGTAAATATTCATTCATTATTAATTGTTTTTTTACTTTGTATGTTGATTGAACTTTTACTTTTAGATTTATGACTTTTGTATTTGTACTTGTTTGTAGCCCTGATGAAGGGGGGGGGGGTGTTTGGACCCCAAAATGCATTATATATTTATTTTACTATGAATCCATTTTAACATTAACCACTTTAACCCCGGAAGGGTTTACCCCCTTAAAGCGGCGTTCCACACAACTTTTTTTAAAGTCAGCAGCTACAAATACTGCAGCTGCTGACTTTTAATATTAGGACACCTACCTGTCCTGGGCGCCCGGAATGTCGTCGCCCAAAGCCGATCTGTCCCTCGGCTCTCGGGTGGAGGTGCCGCCATTTCTGGTAAGGGAATCAGGAAGTGAAGCCTTGCGGCTTCACTTCCTGGTTCCCTACTGCGAATGCGCGAGTCACGCTGTGCGATCCCACTGGTTCCTGCTGTCTTCTGGGACCTGTGTGTCTCCCAGAAGACATGGGGGGGGGTGGAGGAGGGGCCAGACATGACGTAGATCTATGCCCAGAAGTGGGAGCAAATACTTGTATTAGACAGGTATCTGCTCATCCCTCCCCCTGAAAGGTGCCAAATGGGGGGAGGATTCCGAAAAGCGTAAGTTCCATTTTTGGGAGCAACTCTGCTTTAATGACCAGGCCATTTTTCCCATTACGGCACTGTATTATTTTTAACTGACAATTGCGCCCAAACAAAATTGTAATTTTTTTCCCCACAAATAGAGCTTTCTTTTGATGGTATTTGATCACCTCTGCGTTTTTATTTTTATTTTGGACCTATAAACAAAAATAGAGCGACAATTTTGAAAAAGAAAACACAATATTTTTTGCTTTCTGCTTAAAAACATATCCAGTAAAAAATCGAATTTCTTCATCAATTTAGACCAATTTGTATTCTGCTACATATTTTTGGTAAAAACAAATTCCAATAAGCATATATTGATTGGTTTGTCCAAAAGTTATCCTGTCTACAAACTATAGGATATTTTTATGGCATTTTATTTTTTATTTTTACTAGTAATAGCAGCAATCAGCAATTTTTAGCGGGACTGCGACATTGCGGCAGACAAATCGGACACTAAGGCCTGGTACACACGATAGGATTGATCCGCGGATACGGTCCGCGAAATCCGCACCGAATTTACACCGCGGTGACGTGTCGCGCCGTCGCCGCGATGCTGACGCGGCGACGTGCGCGACGCTGTCATATAAGCAATTCCACGCATGCGTCGAATCATTACGACGCATGCGAGGGACGGGTTCGGACGGATCGATCCGGTGAGTCTGTACAGACCACGGGATCGATCCGCTGGAGCCGATTCCAGCGGATAGATTTGTAAGCATGTCTACAAATTTTTATCTGCTGGAAATCGGAAATATCCGCGGATAAATATCCGCTGGAACGTACACACCAGGGGATCTATCCGCTGAAAAATCTCAGCGGATCGGTTTCAGCGGATAGATCCTCTCGTGTGTACGATCCAGCGGATCTGTTTCCGCGGATTTTTGTCCCCGGGGATGGATTTCCAGCGGATCAAAATTTCTTGACATGCTAAGAAATCGATCTGCTGGAATCCAGTCCAACGGATTGATCCGCTGGTCTGTACAGACTCACCGGATCAATCCGTCCGAATCCATCCCCCGCATGCGTCATAATGATTCGACGCATGCGTGGAAATCCTTATATCACAGCGTCGCGCACGTCATCATCGCGGCGAGGGCGTGACACGTCACCGCGGACGGAATTCCGCTGGGATTTTGATCTCATGGTTAGTACAACCATGAGATCAAAATCCGCCAGAGGATTTATCCGCGGAAACGGTCCCCCGGACCGTTTCCGCGGATAAATCCTCTCGTGTGTACTAGGCCTCAGTGATATTTTTTGGGGACCAGTGACACCAATACAGTAATCAGTGCTAAAAAAAAATGCACAGTCACTGTATAAATGACAATGGCAGGGAAGGGGTTAACATCAGGGCCCATCAAAGGGTTAATTGTGCTCCTAGGGAATGCTTTCTAACTGTGTGGGGGACGGACTGACTCGAGGAAAAGACACATCTGTGTTCCTGATTAGCATGAACATAAGATCTATCTGCCTGTCTGACAGAACGACGGTCTGCCTTGTTTACATACTGCCGCTCTGTCTCTCCTCTGAATGATCGCCAGGCCTCAGACTATTTATGGGATCTCTCATCACCTTCTGGGCACACCTTCCCAGGGATTGGCTGGAGTTCCATAAACATTCAGGCTGCCTGCTCTTCTTCCCACTTTACTTCTAAAATCCTCTAGAACCCGGGTCTCCAAACGTTTTAAACAAAGGGCCCGTTTACTGTCCTTCAGACTTTAGGAGGGCCAGTGGCCCACTGTGGTAATTGGGAGTAGAAAATGCCTTGTGCTGGATGGCCAGAGGGAGTAAAAAATATTACATAGCGCCTGTGGTCAGGAGGAGGAGAAATAGTGTCCCATTGTTGGTGTCAGTGAATAATGCCCTATTGTTGGCATCAGTGGAAGAAATAGGCCCCACCATTGGTTTCATAAGGAGGAATAGTGCCCCATAATTGTAGTCAGTGGGAGGAATAGTGCCCCATCATTGTAGTCAGTGGGAGGAATAGTGCTCCATCATTGATATCAGTGGAATAAATCGTGCCCATCATTGATATCAGTGGGAGGTATAGTGCCCCATCATTGATATCAGTGGGAGGTATAGTGCCCCATCATTGATATCAGTGGGGGGAATAGTGCCCCATAACTGGTGTCAGTGGAATGGTATAGTGCTCCATCATTGGTGCCAATGGTAGTAATTGTGCCCCAGTGTTGGTATTAATGGCAGTCATAGTGCCCCATAATTGGTGTCAGTGGAAGGAATAGTGCCCCATCCTTGGTGCCAATGGTAGGAATCATGCCCCATTGTTGGTATAAGTGGGAGTAATATTTCTCCATCTATGATGTCAATGGGAGGAATAGTGTTCCAGGGCCGGATTCAGATAGGAGATACGCCGTCGTATCTCTGAGTGCCGGCCGTCGTATCTATGCGCCTGATTCAGAGAATCAGTTACGCATAGATATTCCTAAGATCAGACTGGTGTAAGTGTCTTACACCGTCGTATCTTAGGCTGCATAATCACGCTGGCCGCTAGGTGGCGCTTCCGTATAGTTACGCGAGGAATATGCTAAATAGGTATTTACGCCGATTCAGAAACGTACGTCCCGCCGGCACATTTTTTTACGTCGTTTGCGTCAGGCTTTTTCCGGCGTATAGTTACCCCTGCTATATGAGGCATAGCTAATGTTAAGTATGGACGTCGTTCCCGCGCCGAGTTTTGAAAATTTTACGTCGTTTGCGTAAGTCGTTCGCGAATAGGGCTGTACGTAAGTTACGTTCACGTTTAATCCAATACGTCCTTGCGGCGTACTTTGGAGAAATGCACACTGGGATATTTCACGGACGGCGCATGCGCCGTTAAAAAAAAACCGTAAAAAACGCGGGGTCAACTAAAATTTAAATAAAACACGCCCACAACATCCCCATTTGAATTAGGCGAGCCGCTAGGTGGCGCTTCCGTCGAATTCCGCGTTGAGTATGCAAATTAGCTAGATACGCGAATTCCCGAACGTACGCCCGGGCCGACGCAGTAAAGTTACGCCGTTTACGTTAGGCTTTTCCCGGCGTATAGTTACCCCTGCTATAAGGTGGCGTAAGTGCGGCGTACCAATGTTAAGTATGACCGTCGTTCCCGCGTCGAAATTTGAAAAAGTTACGTCGTTTGCGTAAGTCGTCCGTGAATGTGGCTGGACGTAATTTACGTTAACGTCGAAACCAATGACGTCCTTGCGGCGTACTTTGGAGCAATGCACACTGGGAAATTCCACGGACGGCGCATTCGCCGTTCAGGAAAAACGTCAATCACGTCGGGTCACATTTACATAAAACACGCCCCCTCATCCAAATTTGAATTAGGCGGGCTTACGCCGGCCGATTTACGCTACGCCGCCGCAACTTACGGAGCAAGTGCTTTGAGAATACAGCACTTGCCCGTCTAAGTTGCGGAGGCGTAACGTAAATCGGATACGTTACGCCGCCGCAAAGATACGCGCTCCTACGAGAATCTGGCCCTGTGATGGCAGACTCCGGGGCTTGCTAATAATATGCAGGTGTAATTCCCGGAGTCGCTGGGCTGAGCGTCCGTTATCCGAAGGGTGAGCGGATCCTGGAAGGAAGATCCGGTCTCTGAGAAGTTGGAGAATCTCCGATTCGGGTTTTGTGTTGAACAGAACAGCAGAATGTGAGAATTGTTGGTTTTCCTCCATATATTCTGAGTTACGTTGTCTCTGGTCACTTTGTCATTGCATCCCTCCAGGCAGTTTATGGTCACCGTATCACCCGTAGAATGTTCTACAATATGGACGGGTGACACCAAACCTGGAATAAGAGAGAGAGAGCCCATATCAGTTTCAGGATCCAGAGGGGGCATCACATTTTTGTTTCTTCTAATAATGTAGCGCCCCCTTTACTTTCAGAAAGGGCACTACGCTAAAGTTAGTGGGAGAATGAGAGAGAAAAGTTGCTCTCATTCTTAATTTTGTTAAATGTGGCTGTTGCTAAATTCTGGATTGTCCTGTGGGTCAGTCTGTGCGTCCAGAGATATAGGCCCGGATTCAGAAACGAGATACGACGGCGTATCTCCTGATACGCCGTCGTATCTCTGAGTGCGGGCCGTCGTATCTATGCGCCTGATTCAGATTCAGTTACGCATAGATATTCCTAAGATCCAACCGGCGTAAGTGTCTTACACCGTCGTATCTTAGGCTGCATATTCACGCTGGCCGCTAGGTGGCGCTTCTGTATAGTTACGCGAGGAATATGCAAATTAGGTATTTACGCCGATTAAGAAACGAACGACCGCCCGGCGCTTTTTTTTTACGTCGTTTGCATTAGGCTTTTTCCAGCGTAAAGTTACCCCTGCTATATGAGGGGTATGTGCGGCGTATCCTATGTTAAGTATGGTCGTCGTTCCCGCGTAGTTTGCATAAGTCATTCGCGAATAGGGCTTTGCGTAAGTTACGTTCACGTCGAAACCAATGAGGCTTTGCGGCGTAATTTCGAGCATGCGCACTGGGATTCTTTCACGAACGGCGCATGCGCCGTTCACAAAAATCATAAAATACGGGGGGGTCAAGTGTAATTTAAATATAACACGCCCACAACATCCCCATTTAAATTACGCGGGCTTACGCCGGACGAGATACTTTACCCCGTCGTAACTAAGGGCGCAAGTTCTTTCTGAATACGGAACTTGCGCTCAAAGTTACAGCGGCGTAACGTATCTAAGATACGTTACGCCCGCAGATAGATAGAGCATTCTATCTGAATCCGGGCCATGGTCTCATCTCTGGACGGCAGATGGCGCCAGAGGGATCCAGGAGGAGCCACTTCTTCCCAGCAGCCAATGAGAGGAGTTGGGCCTCGCTGTGCATGCTGGGAGGGGGTATTTATGTTGCGGAGGCCGTGGTTCTGGGTTCTTCGCGTGTTCCTGGTTCCAGGTGCGGCACCCACCTTTAGGGTGTGCGCACATCACGGACCCCACCACTATGGCCCACCTGGCCTGGGGTCGCGCGCCACGTGGAGTTCCTGACTCTGGGCCCTCCTGGCCTGGAGCAACTGATGCCACAAAGGGGCCCCAGTGACTTACTGGGTCCCCACTTCTACTCAGGAGATCCCAGGCTGTATGCCGTTCGCTGGGGGAATCGGCTTAAGGAAAACCGGAGGCTGGTTATCCAAAAGGGCTTGAACGAACCATCGGGGATCTGGTGACCGGAACATTGACAGGTACACTCCCACTGTCAACCGGTGACCCTGAAGTGATCTATTGGGAGGATTCGCTCTGCTGTTCACATTGTCAGCATTGAGCCTGTGGCAGAGGTTTCATCTGGCGTCCTAATTTAGTCAGAGCCAAGTCGGTGGCAGAGACTTGTTCCTCCCAGCACCCTAAAGTGACACCCTGGCTGCCAGGCCTGTGGCAGAGGTCTGTCCAGTGGTGTATTTAGGTTTTGTGCTGCCCTAGACCTGACGAAACCCGTGCACCCCTATGACCCACCCCTTCCCACCCTTTCCTGTCAAGGCCACACCCCATTTAAGACCCGCCCTGACATTTTCCAGTGGGGACACTACTTCAGAGGGCCTTGGGGGGGCAGTAGAGTCCCATAATTTGCAGGGATTTACTTTGACTTCCTGTTTTGCTATGGAGCTCGTCGGCTGACTTTTTGACAGTTTTTAGCCTCCCGACATGGCACCTGTCTCTCTCTCTAGCTGAGAACTCAGATGGGAGGTCCACTGTTATGATAGGACAGTCAAAACTAGAAGCAACGAAAAACCCACCCCCCCCCCTAGTTGCGGAACACTGCCCACCCACAAAACAACCCATTGGTTGGGGTCTGCCGCCCTAGCCTCCTCCATGTGTATGGGCTGCCCCCCCTGATGGTGGCCCTGCCAGTATTATTATACCGGCAGTAGTGCGGCCGCTTTATGGGGGCACTAGACTGATTTGCCTCCCGGCCTCAGTCCGCCCCAAGACTGGCGCTACACTAAAAGCTACACTAAAAGTGTAGCGCAAGCCACGGGGACTCTTTTCGTGCTGCCCCCCCCCCCCGTCAAAGTGCTGCCCTAGGCCTGGGCCTTGTTGGCCTAGGCCAAGATACAGCATTGGGTCTGTCCGGGGGCACTTCACCCACTCTGGCTAGAGTGGCGACGTATCGTTACAGCTGTAGAGAAGCAGGACTGCGTTTCCTTATCCAAGGCCTGATACCGCAAAGTTCCTTTATTTCATCAACCTTTCCTGTCTACCTCAAGTTGATGTTGGTCGTGTTGGACCAAGAAATAAAGCATTCAGAAAACTTCATCTACCGACTGGACATTCAGTTATTGCTCTACTCACTACCTTCACCCCTAGACAACACATAGAGGTAACTTAATACGCCAATCCCAAAACAACCAGCGGCTCCTGAGGGGGTAGCGCTACAATAAATATAAGAAAAATATAGAAAAATAGATTGATACCTGGAGCCAGGAACAGGTACAGACAGACCACAGTCATACTATTTGGATGTTTCCGACCTCTTCTCCGTAGCTTAAACCATTTAAGCTACAGTTGCCTCTCAGTTGCCGATCCTGACCTCCCTGGGGCCCTAAGCAAAATGACAAATGACATGTCACATTAAAGTTGAGAAGTGGGAGGTGGGCGCTGCCGACAGTGACATCTTACATTAAAGTGAGAAGCGGTGGGTGCTGGCTTCTTACCTCTTCTCCCATGCAGCCAGCGAGTTGAGAAGCGGGGTGAGGGGCCGAAAATTACTTCTCACCAGGCGGGGGCCTCTAGTTTGGGGGGCCCTCTGCAGCTTTACGGGGCCCCAAGTGGCTTGCATAGTGAGCCTATAAGGCGGATCGGCCCTGTTTGTAGTGTAGTGTTTTTTTTATTGACACTTTTTTCCCCAGGTGAATGGGTAGGGGTACGGTGTACCCTTACCCATTCACATAGGGTGGGGGGCTGGGATCTGCCGGAATAAGCCCCCCCGTCCGCAGACCCCGACAACCAACAGCCAGGGTTGTCGGGAAGAGGCCCTTGTCCTCATCAACATGGGGACAAGGTGCTTTGGGGTGAAGGCACAGGCCCCCTGTCCCAAAGCACCAACCCCCCCCATGTTGAGGGAATGTGGCTTGGTACAGTTCAGGAGGAACTGACCTGCTGGGCTGCGAGCTTGGATAAGAGTCTGGTATAGATCTTTGGGGGACCTCCATTTTTTTGGTGTGGGGGTTCCCCTTAAGATCCATACTAGACCAAAGGGTCTGGTATCGTCTTGGTGGGGACCTCACGCAAATTAATTTTTTTAATATTTCACGAGGTTCCCCCCTCAAGATTCTCAGCACACAAGTCGCACACTGCAAGTCGGATCCTCTTGATCTGACTTCTGGTGTGACCTCTATTCAAACCAATGGGCTCCCATAGGGAACCATTGATTTTGAATAAAGACAGAAACGCTGCACGAGGCTTACAAAGTTAAGCTTTGTTAAATAGTGTTTAACACCTTTTGCCGGCGTCTGACGTTTTTACAGCTCTAGTCCTGGGGCCTCAGAATGCCCTGGTCCTGTTTTTTGTTTTTTTTGCAGCTGAAAAACGGCTATACCATTTACAGCTCAATAACGCCATGGTGGGCATGAGGCCATAGGTTAACAAAGAGGGGCGTTTTTAAGCTGCAAAAAAAGCTCATAAAAGCGGCTGTAAAAACGTCTGTGGGCATGACGCCTTAGTATTATTATGTAAACAAGAATGCGCAGACAGGTATTGAATGCGAAATCCTCCAATCCAAATGAATTTCCACAGCAACTTGGTTCCTCCAGAGGGTAATGTTCATTGGATCCCAGAACAGATGACAAAATCCAACAAAGTACCTCCCAAAATGATACAATAATCAGAAGCCCTCAGAGTCCCATTCAAAATACTCAGTCCTTTTCTGTCATCTTCTGACATATCTCAGCTGAATTAACCTTCACTAATATACACCTTTTCCCCATTGACTAGAACAGGGGTCTCCAAACTTTCTAAACAAAGGGGCAATTTACTGTCATTCAGACTTTAGGGGGACCGGACTGTGGCCATTGGGAGTAGAAAACGTCCCGGCATCAGTTGAAGTGAACAATGCCCCATCATTGGTGTCTGTGAGAGGAATTGTGCACCATCATTGGTGTCATTGGGAGGATTTGTGCCCCATCATTGGTAGGAATTGCGCCCCATCATTCATTGGGTCCCATTGTTGGTACCATGCGTATGAATTGTGCACCATCATTGGATTCATTGGTAGGAATTGTGTCCTATCATTGGCGTCATTGGGACCCATTGTTGGTCTCATTGGGACCAATTGTTGGTGTCATTGGGAGGAATTGTGCCCTATCACTGACATCATTGGTAGGAATTGTGCCCCATCATTGGTTTGATTGGTAGGAATTGTGCCCCATCATTGGTTTGATTGGTAGGAATTGTGTCCCATCGTTGGAACCCATTGTTGGTGTCATTGGGAGGAATTGTGCCCTATCACTGACATTTTTAGGAGGAATTGTGCCCCATCATTGATGTTATTGACAGGGCCGCTGATAGAAATCATGGGGCCTTGTACAGCCTACCTGAAGGGTTCCCCTTCAGCTCCACTCCTGGTCCCCCCTTCAGCCCTGCCCCTTGACCCTCCATAACGCCATTGGCAGCATTGGTGGCACTGTCTGCAGCACATTATGGCATTGGCTGCACGAGTGGCACTGTATGCAGCACATTATGGCATTGACGGCATGGGTGTCACTGTCTCTGCAAGCAGCACATGCGTTATGGGCCATAACGCATGTGCTACCTGCAGACAGTGCCACCCATGATGCCAATGCCATATTGTGCTGCATACAGTGCCACTCATGATGCTAATGCCATATATAGTGCTGCAGACAGTGCCACCCATGCCGCCAATGGCATCATTTAGTACTTTGACTGGAGGATTTTTTTTTACATTAATTACTAATCTGTTCAGGTTGCCCGGGCCCCCCTGCCGGCCGGGCTCGGTACAACGGGGCCAGTTGTACTGGCCTATCAGCGGCCCTGTTTATTGGGCACCATTGTTGGTATCACTGGGAGAAACTTTGCCCCATTGTTGGTATCTTTGGTAGGAATCATGCCCCATCATTTGTGTCATTGGGAGGAATTGTGCCCTATCATTGGTTTTATTGGGACCCATTCTTGGTGTAATTGGGAGAAATTGTGCCCCATCATTGGTTTCATTGGTAGGAATTGCATCCCATTCTTGGTGTCATTGGGAGGAATTGTGCCCTATCACTTATGTCATTTGAAAGAATTGAGCCCCACCATTGGTGTCATTGGACCTCATTGTTGACATCATTTGGAGGAACTGTACCCCATTGTTGGTATCTTTGGTAGAAATGATGCCCCATCATTTGTGTCATTAAGAAGAATCATGCCCCTTCGTTGGTCCAAGAGCCGGATAAAAGCAAGCAAAGGGCGACATCTGGCCCCCGGGCCGCAGTTTGGAGACCACTGGACTAGAACATGGTTTCTCAACCAGGTTTCCATGGAACTCTAGGGTTCCTACAGATTCCTAGGGGTTCCTTGAGCAATGTGCAATTCCTTCCTCTCATATAAGTTCCTCACTAACACCATTGATCCTTTTTTATTAATCTGTTATCTGTAAGAAGGTTGTTCTTCCCAATGACCACAAGTGTAAGGAGCATTCTTCCCACTGTCCATCACACTAACCTATCATGACTTGTAGACATATAGCTAGATTCAGAAAGAGTTAAGCTGGCGTATCAGTAGATACGCCGTCGTAACTCGGAATCTGCGCCGTCGTACATTTAAGTGTATTCTCAAATTGATATACACTTACATGTAGCTAAGATACGACAGCCTGCGCCGTCGTATCTTAGCTGTCTAGTTCCGCTGGCCGCTAGGGGCGTGAACGCTGATTTACGCCTAGAATGCGTAAATCAGCGAGATACGCCTATTCACGAACATACGCTTGCCCGTCGCTGTAAGGATACGCCGTTTACGTAAGGCGTTTTCAGGCGTAAAGTTAGTCCAACAAAAAGCTGGCCTAGCCAATGTTAAGTATGGACGTCGTTTCCGCGTCGAATTTAGAAAATTTTACGTCGTTTGCGTAAGTCGTCCGTGAATGGGGCTGGACGTAATTTACGTTCACGTCGAAACCAATAAGTCCTTGCGGCGTACTTTGAAGCAATGCACACTGGGATATATCCACGGACGGCGCATGCGCCGTTCGTTAAAAACGTCAATCACGTCGGGTCATGGTTTATTTACATAAAACACGCCCACCTCTTCACAATTTGAATTAGTCGCGCTTACGCCGGACCATTTACGCTACGCCACCGTAACTTAGGAGACAAGTGCTTTGTGAATACAGCACTTGCCTCTCTGACTTTCGGCGGCGTAGCGTAAATACGATACGCTACGCCGGCTCAAAAATACGCCGCCCTACGTGATTCCAGCTAATAGTCATTATTAGAAGGGGTTCCCTGAGGCCGAAAGGTTATTTCAAGGGTTTTTCTGTGTTGAAAAAGTTGAGAGACTGGAGTAAAATGTGATAGGTTGATTATAGCAATGTAATTCTAAACATTTCCAAATGAACAAAGCCACAAACCAAAAAAAAAGACGTGTATATAATGTGAGGTACAGATGATAAACAGGAAAAATAAAAATAAATAAATAGGTAAAATAAAGAAAAAGAACAATGGTTATAAGGCCAAGTGACATTAGAGCCACCCCCATTTGGAAACAGGAACAGTCACAATGGTGGCCACTCAAACTGGTCCATATAGGAAAAACCTCTAACAGGAAATCCCAGTTGCTAGATCTAGGCCAGCTAAGGCCAATGAAAGTGCTAAAATAATTACAGGATGGCCCAGCAGGCATACATGCCAGGGGAGGGAGGCATAAATTGCCTCCAACTGACCTCCCCCAACACACCACCCGTCCTAGGCCAACCCGTGGTGAACGGTAAACACCAAAGAGGGGAAACAGCGTCACCTTCTGGATAGGTGGTCCCTCCTACAGTTCCATTTTGTTTATTTCACACTGAGCGCAAATACTGTGTATGACAGAGTTGTGTAGATCAACATGGTCAATGGGTTCTGTTTCAGATTTTTTCCATTAGATAACCTTTAAGTCTTAAAGGTTATGTGTAGAGGTTTTGTACGGACGTTCCGCTATCAGGAAACCAGCAAGAGGTGACTTGTACTCTGCTGGGACCAGATATGTGGGCTACACACGGCAAGAAACCACAAATTAAGTGAGGACTACATATTTTATTAAATATGCAAAAAATATATATATATATAACACATATAACAAACCCAATAACCACACAGTAAACATGCAAGCAAGTGGAACAAATATCTCCCTGCAAGCTAACTATGTATAGTTTAGTTATTCTGCGTTTGCCCCCAAAAAATGTGAAATTGTGATCAAATTTTTAAATTGTGATCAAATTACCAAATTATGTATATATACAAAAATATACACAAATATGTGAAGATTCTTACGTGAAAAAGATTAAGAACAGACAAAAAAAATTGTATATAAAAGCAGCTATCTAAAATAATTAAATACTCAATTCCCAAGCTTATATGTAGAAAAAGGATTGTGAAAATAAACACATCAATAAAATAGACAACACCCACACAACAAGAATAAATAAATAGTGAGTGAAAAGCAAAAATGATCCAAAAAAAAACATCAACTCTAAGAATAAATTTTATTAAAGTCCAAACACAAGCGTGATGAAAAATAATGCACAAAAAATAAAAAATGAAACAATAAGGTGACTTCTGCAGCCCCCAGGTGTTCTTGAATGAATGAATGAATGAATGAAAACTTATATAGCGCAGCACATGCGAACTTAATCGCCTCTGGCGATCATTAAAAGATGATGTTGCAATGACTTGATGTCCTAACACATGTGAAATTAATGAAATACAATATATGGAAAGACAGATAAGAGAAGGAGGATACATAAATAGTCAAGTGCCAGTAATATGGCAAAAATGGAATGAATTCCGGTTCTCGAAAGGAATGAAAGAATATTTATAAATGGAAAATAAGGGGAAAAATTAAGGGGAAGTTTAAATGAAGCGAAAAATTAGCAAATGGAAAGGGAGGGGAGGGAAATAAGGGAGAGATATTTTTCTAGCTTTTTTTTTTTTGTGAATGGATGGAAGATGAGTGGGTA
>NC_053490.1:533297446-533317446 GCF_905171775.1 Rana temporaria | reverse complement strand
GGAGTTGTAAAGGAAAACATTTTTTCACCTTAATGCAATCTATGCATTAAAGGTGAAAAAACATTTGATAAAGCCGGCCCCCCCGAGCCCCCGTTTTACTTACCTGACCCCTCGAAAGTCCCGTGCTCGGTCCCGAGATCCTCTTCGCCACTCAGCCTGGCCGCTGATTGGCTAGAGCGGATGGATTGAGAGCAGTGCAGCCATTGGCTGGCGCTGCTGTCAATCACATCCAGTGATGCGGCGCGCCGAGGGGCGGGGCCGAGTGATACAGTGAGCGGTTATGGAGGCTCGCTCTATCACGGGAGCGCGCCCGCTAGGACTCATCACCATGTGAGCTCTCGCATGAAGGTGTTGAGTTCTTGCGGGAAGGACCAGAGACAGCCGCCGAGGGACCCCAGAAGACGAGGATCGGGGGCCACTCTGTGCAAAACGAAATGCACAGTGGAGGCAAGTATAACATGTTTGTTATTTTAAAGAATATTTTTTTTTCCCCCTTTAGTGACCCTTTATAGAATATATATATATAAAAAATTTTCTTTTTTTCTTTTTTTTTATATATATATTTTATTATTATTAGTAATAATAATATAATTAACCACTTCCATACCAGGCACTTACGCACCTTCCTGCCCAATCCAATTTTTAGCTTTCAGCGCTGTCGCAATTTGAATGATAATTGCGCGGTCATGCTACACTGTACCCAAATGAAATTTTTATCATTTTGTTCCCACAAATAGAGCTTTCTTTTGATGGTATTTGATCACTTCTGCGATTTTTATCTTTTGCGCAACAACTAAAAAACGACCAAAATTTTTGAAAATGTTTTTTGAAATTTTTTTTTTTTTTGTAAATAAGTACGTTTTCTTCTTCAATTAGGGGCACTGATATGGCGGCACCGATGAGGTGGCACTGATGGGCGGCGCTGGTATGCTGCACTGATGGGCACTCATAGGCTGCACTGATGGGCACTCATAGGCGGCACTGATGGGCACTCATAGGCGGCACCGATGGGCACTCATAGGCGGCACCGATGGGCACTCATAGGCGGCACCGATGGGCACTCATAGGCGGCACTGATGAGTACTTATGGGTGGCACAGATAGGTGGGCACTGGGCATAAATGGGCACTAAGAGGTGGCACTGGACACTGAGGGGTGGCACTGATGGCATTGCTGGGCATTATTACATTCAGTGCCCATGTTGCCAGTCAGTGCCCATTTGTGGGCACTGATTGGCATCGATTGTGTATTTTTTTTTTTTTTTGCTCCATTTGGCAACCGGGGGGCACTCCCTGGTGGTCCAGTGTTAGCATCTGAGGGAGGGGCTGCGCTGAAACACATGAAAATACATTTCCTGACATTCCTTTTCCCATTAATGCCAAACTTTAATCCACACACCCTCACCGGACACTTTATTAGGTCCCCCTTGGCCTTGCTAGTCCCGGGTTGGACCCCCTTTGGCCTTCATTCTTGGTGGAATATATACATAAAGGTGTTTAGCAGATTAGCAATTTGTGTTACCAAGCAACTGAAAGGAAAAGTTCCTCAGAGATTTTTCTCCATAGTGACGTCACATGATGACATCACACAGTTCCTGCAGATTTGTGGGCTGCACATCCATGATGCTCTATCTATTGGATGAGATGTGGTGAGTGTGGAGGCCATTGGAGGACAGGGACCTCATTGTCCAGTGGTGAGATGATTGGAGGACAGGGACCTCATTGTCCAGTGGTGAGATGATTGGAGGACAGTGACCTCATTGTCCAGTGGTGAGATGATTGGAGGACAGTGACCTCATTGTCCAGTGGTGAGATGATTGGAGGACAGTGACCTCATTGTCCAGTGGTGAGATGATTGGAGGACAGTGACCTCATTGTCCAGTGGTGAGATGATTGGAGGACAGGGACCTCATTGTCCAGTGGTGAGATGATTGGAGGACAGGGACCTCATTGTCCAGTGGTGAGATGATTGGAGGACAGGGACCTCATTGTCCAGTGGTGAGATGATTGGAGGACAGGGACCTCATTGTCCAGTGGTGAGATGATTGGAGGACAGGGACCTCATTGTCCAGTGGTGAGATGATTGGAGGACAGGGACCTCATTGTCCAGTGGTGAGATGATCGGATCTTTGTGACATGGTGACATTATCCTGCTGGGAGGAGCCATCAGAAGATGGGGACACTGTAGTCATAAAGGGATGGACATGGTCACCAACAATTCTCAGGGGGGCCGTGGTGTGTAACCGATGCTCAGTTGCTACTAAGGGGCCCAAAGTGTGCCAAGAAAATATCCCCCCCCCCCATTACACCCCCACCAATACACCACCAGCCTGACCCGGTGATACAAGGCAGGATGGATCCATGTGCCAAATTCTGACCCCCCCATCTGAATGTCGCAGCTGAAATCCAGACTCATCAGACCAGGCAACTTTTCTCCAATCTTCTATTGTCCAATGTTGGTGATCCTGTGCCAATTGTAGCCTCAGTTTCCTGTTCTTAGCTGGCAAGAGTGGCACCCGGTGTGGTCTTCTGCTGCTGTAGCCCATCCGCTTCAACGTTCGATGTGTTGTGCGTTCAGAGATGGTATTCTGCATACCTTGGATGCAACGAGTGGTTATTTGAGTTACTGTTGCCTTTCTATCATCTGGAACCAGTCTGCCCATTCTCCTCTGACCTCAACAAGGCATTTTCCTCCACACAACTGCCGCTCACTGGAGATTTTCTCTTTTTCCCATCATTCTCTGTAAACCCCGAGAGATGGTTGTGTGTGAAAATCCCAGAAATACTCAGACCAGCCTGTCTGCCACCAACAACCATGCCACGTTCAAAGTCACTTAAATCCCCTTTTTTCCCCATTCTGATGCTCGGTTTGAACTTCAGCAAGTCGTCTTCACCACGTCCAGAAGCCTAAATACATTGGGCCGGATTCAGCAAGAATTTACGCCGGCGTATCTATAGATACGCCGCGTGAATTCAAAGCTGCACCGGCGTATCTTCTTTCTGTATTCAGAAAGCAAGATACGCCGAAATTAGGCTAAGATCCGACTGGCGTAAGTCTCTTACGCCGTTGTATCTTAGGGTGCATATTTACGCTGGCCGCTATGTGGCGCTTCCGTCGTTTTCAGCGTAGAATATGCAAACTACCTAGATACGCCGATTCACAAACGTACGTGCGCCCGGCGGAATTTTTTTTACGTAGTTTGCGTAAGGCTTTTCCGACGTAACGTTTCTCCTGCTTCTATGAGGCGTACGCAATGTTAAGTATGGACGTCTTCCCGCGTTGAATTTTGAATTTTTTTACGTCGTTTGCGTAAGTCGTTCGCGAATAGGGCTGGACGTAATTTACGCTCACGTTGAAACCAATACGTCCTTGCGGCGTACTTTGGAGCAATGCACACTGGGATATGTACACGGACGGCTCATGCGCCGTTTGTAAAAAAACGTCAATCACGTCGGGTCACCACCCATTTACATAAAACACGCCCCCCCTCATCCTCATTTGAATTAGGCGCGCTTACGCTGGCCCCATTTACGCTACGCCGCCGTAACTTAGGAGGCAAGTGCTTTGTGAATACAGCACTTGCCTCTCTGATTTACGGCGGCGTAGCGTAAATACGATACGCTACGCCGCCGTAACAATGCGCCCGGCTACCTGAATCCGGCCCATTGAGCTGCTGCCGTGTGATTGGCAGATTAGCAATTTGTGTTACCGAGCAACTGAACAGGTGTACCTAATAAAGTGTCCGGTGGGTGTATATCCGTACGGTCAGTGGGAGGGGTTTAAGCTAAAATCCTAAAAGCCGATTGGTTTCTATGCAGAGCTGCACCAGATTTTGCACTCTCCAGTTTTATTAAATCACCCCCCCCCCCCATTGTGTAGAGAAGATGAAGTTGTGTTTTGTGATACAGTGAAACCTCGGATTGCGAGTAACGCGGTTAACGAGCATTCCGCAATACAAGCATTTTTTTTTTTTTAATCCTGACTCGGTTTGCGAGTGTTGTCTCGCGAAACGAGTCAAGTCAAAGCTGTGTGTGAAATACCGCATTTGGCCAGAGGTGCGGGGGCGCTGGAGCCGAGCCAATCAGAGCCGTTCCGAGCCTCTCCGGCGCCCCCCACCTCTGGCCACATGCGGTATTGCATGCCATTGAAGTCAATATGGAACGAATTATCTTAGTTTCCAATGACTTCTATGGGGAAACTCGCTTTGATATGCAAGTGCTTTGGATTACGAGCATTCTCCTGGAACGGATTATTCTCGTAATCGGAGGTTCCTCTGTATAATATAAATGTATTATTAATATTGTGAAAATCCTCTTCCAATACCTCCATCATCAGGGCCAGCCTCCTCTCCTCCAGCGGATCGGCAGCTCCTCCATTTTGTTTCCTCCACTTCTTCTTTAGGGATCTCTTCTGAAGTTCCCACTGCGCCAGCCGCTGGTTTTTAGATTTGTGGATCTCGTGTCTGTGAGCCTAGAAACCAATAAAAATGGATTAAAAACAAAAAACATATCATCTTGGAATGGTGAATTTTCCCCTTTTTGTTCCATTTCCTGACCTACACTGACCCACCCTCTCCAGGATGTGTACTTACCCCCATCCAATGGCAGGGTTTGTTTACATCTAGCCATGGGATTAACCATTTGCCGACCAGCCGCCATAGGTTGGCTCCCCTGCGCAAATCGCAGTAGCTGTATGGCAGGTGCTTTAAGAGGTATAGGGGGCGCGTGCCCGCCTGCCACGTGACGTAAGATCGGCTGATTGTGCCCGGCGGCCGACAGGCTCCCGCGATCGCTCCTGACAGAGACAGAACAGAGACTGGCTGGTTGGCTCCCCTGCACCAATCGCTGTACGGCTCTTTAAGAAGGTAGAGGGGGCGCGCACGTGATGTTGGAGCTGCTGCGCGTGCCCGGCACCCACCATACCCACCGGGCGATCGCTCCTGACAGACAGAACAGAGATCTGTCAATGTAAACAGACAGATCTCTGTTCTGTCAGTAGAGAGAGATCTCCTGTTCCTAGTACTTAGGAACAGTGATCGGTTTCCTCCCCCAGTCAGTCCCATTCCCCCCCCCCCACAGTTAGAACACACACAGAGGGAACACATTAAAACCACTTAAGTACCGCCTCCTGCACATACACGTCGGCAGAATGGCACGGCTGGGCACAAGCACGTACCTGTACGTCCTCTTTAAGTGCCCAGCCGTGGGTCACGGGCGCGCGCCCGCAACCCGGTCCAAAGCTCTGTGACTGCGATCGGTCCCCGTAGCTGAAGAACGGGGAGAGGTGAGTGTAAACACAGCTTCCCCGTTCTTCACAGTGGCGCCGTCATTGATCGTGTATTCCCTGATATAGGGAAGCACGCTCAATGACGTCACACGTCCAGCCCCGCCCCCCTACAGTTAGAAACACATATGAGGTCACACTTAACCCCTACAGCGCCCCCTTGTGGTTAACTCCCAAACTGCAACTGTCATTTTCACAGTAATCAGTGCATTTTTATACTATTAATATATTTTTTGCTGTGAAAATGACAATGGTCTCAAAAATGTGTCAAAATTTTTCGAAGTGTCCGCCATAATGTCGCAGTCATGGGAAAAAAAAAAAAAAAAAAAAAAAAAAAAAAAAAAATCGCTGATCGCCGCCATTAGTAGTAAAAAAAAAAAAAAAATATATATATAAAAAAAAATGCCATAAAACTATCCCCTATTTTGTAAACGCTATAAATTTTGCGCAAACCAACCGATAAACGCTTATTGCGATACGTATTCTTCTACATATTTTTGGTAAAAAGTATCGGCCTAAACTGAGGAAAACGTTTTTTTTTTATATATTTTTGGGGGATATTTATTATAGCAAAAAGTAAAATTGTTTTTTTTTTCCCAAAATTGTCGCTCTATTTTTGTTTATAGCGCAAAAAATAAAAACCGCAGAGGTGATTAAATACCACCAAAAGAAAGCTCTATTTGTGGGGAAAAAAGGACGCCAATTTTGTTTGGGAGCCACGTCGCACGACCGCGCAATTGTCTGTTAAAGCGACGCAGTGCCGAATCGCAAAAACTGTCCGGGTCCTTTACCTGCGTAATGGTCCGGGTCTTAAGTGGTTAAAGGGGTTGTAAACCCTCAGAATTGTTCCCCTTAATGCATTCTATGCATTAAGGTGAAAAACCTTCTTTACTGCAGCAGAGCCCCCCTTATACTTAACTGAGCCCCATAATTCCCACAACGGGAAGGAGCACAGCAGCTCCGGCCGGTGTCTCGAGTCCCGATTGGATAGATTGATAACAGCCATTGGCTCCCGCTGCTGTCAATCGATTCCAGGGGGGCGGTGCCGAGTCCAGCTGTCTGTGCCAACAGACGCAGCAGCAGGACACGGAACGCGCCCACACGGGTGTCCCGTAGGAGAGCGCTTCGCTGACGGGACACTCGAGAATAGGAGGAGCGCCGCTGAGGGACCCCAGAAGAGGAGGATCGTGGCCACTCTGTGCATAATCAACTGCAGAGGTAAGTATAACATGTTTGTGTAAACCCTGAACCTTTACAACCCCTTTAACCGATCTATCGCCCCCTAGTATGACAGGTATGTGTCCCCACTGCCAGGGGACCTTGGCGCGATGTGGTATGTCCTAATTCTGGCCCCCCCTCCTCCTTCCCCCGCCGCCGAACCATTCAGAAAGCGCAGCGCCCTTCACACATACGCAGTAGGGAATCGGCTGTAAAGCCGCAAGGCTTCACTGCTGGTTTCCCTTACAGGCTATGGCGGCGGAAGCACCCGAGGGGAAACATTGGTTGCGGGTGCCGACATCGCTGGACCCCTGGACAGGTAAGTGTCCGAATATTAAAAGTCAGCAGCTATAGGATGTGTGGGGGAACACCACTTTAAACTTGATATGTGATAATAATAATAATAATAATAATAATAATAATAGATCTCAGCTCACATAAAATCACACAAATCCTGTGAAGAGGACTACAATCACTCACCAGCTCCTCTGGGGTGGCCCGGTGTACATTGAGATCTTGAACGGAGCTCTAAAAACACAGCAGAGTGAAGGGTCATTGATGACATACATATCCTGCATATACTGAGTGTATGGACGGAGGGGGGAGGGGGAGGGGAATAGCACGGACGGAGGGGGGAGGGGGGAGGGGAATAACACAGATGGGAGCGGTGGGGAAGTCTCAGCATTTTCACAAGTTTTGTATCCCATTGGAGGAAAGTCTTAACCACTTAAGGACCCCTTCCCTTCACGCCGATATACGTCGGCAGAATGGCACGGCTGGACACAAGCACGTACCTATACGCGTCTCTTTAAGAGCCCAGCCAGGGGGTCACAAAACTCTGTGGCCGCGCCTGCGGGACCCGATCGCCGCCGGTGTCCTGCGATCGGTCACAGTAGCTGAAGAACGGGGAGAGGCGAGTGTAAACACACCTTCCCCGTTCTTCACAGTGGCAGTGTCAGTGATCGTCTGTTGCCTGATATAGGGAAAGACGATCACTGACGTCACACGTCCAGCCCCGCCCCCTACAGTTAGAAACACATATGAGGTCACACTTAACCCCTTCAGCGCCCCCTAGTGGTTAACTCCTAAACTGAAATTGTCATTTTCACAGTAATCGGTGCATTTTTATAGCACTTTTCGCTGTGAAATTGACAATGGTCCCAAAAATGTGTCAAAAGTGTCTGTTGAGTCTGTCATAAGGTCACAGTCACGAAAAAAAAAACACGCTGATCGCCGCCATTCGTAGTAAAAAAAAAAAAAAATTTTATAAAAATACAATAAAACTATCCCCTATTTTGTAAACGCTTTAAATTTTGCGCAAACCAACCGATAAACGCTTATTGCGATTTTTTTTACCAGGAAAACTTTTTATTTTTATATCTTTTTGGGGATATTTATTATAGCAAAAAGTATTAATTTTTTTTCAAAATTGTCGCTCTATTTTTGTTTATAGCGCAAAATATAAAAATCGCAGAGGTGATCAAATACCACCAAAAGAAAGCTCTATTTGTGGGGAAAAAAGGACGCCGATTTTGTTTGGGAGCCACGTCGCAAGACCACGCAATTGTCAGTTAAAGCGTCGCAGTGCCGAATAGCAAAAAAGGGGCCAGGTCCTTTACCTGCATAATGGTCCGGGTCTTAAGTGGTTAACCTAGCTGGTACTTCCAGGTATGGAGGAACATGTGACTCACCCTTGTGACCGTTCTGGGCCAATCAGGGGAGTCCACAGTCCTGTGTTAGTTACAACTACAGCAACAGGCAACCAATACAAGGCCCCCCCCCCTTTCTGAATAGAACAGGCAAGCATTGATGCCCGGGCAAGCCTGCAATAAGAAAACCTGTTGCTGTGCTCTGCATGGGTAAAGCAATGCAGGGCAAAGCGAAGATTAAAAAACGGAAACCCCCAAAAATTCAGCCGCTTTGTAAAACTTTCTGGATAACTATGGACTGGATCCAACGAGGTGCACGCCACCTTGTGGACTTATCTCTTCAATTAAAGGGGTTGTAAAGGTAAAAAAAAAAAAAAAAAATCCCTAAATAGCTTCCTTTACCTTAGTGCAGTCCTCCTTCACTTACCTCATCCTTCCATTTTGCTTTTAAATGTCCTTATTTCTTCTGAGAAATCCTCACTTCCTGTTCTTCTGTCTGTAACTCCACACAGTAATGCAAGGCTTTCTCCCTGGTGTGGAGAAAGCCTCTTGAGGGGGGAGGGGCGAGCAGGAGAGTCAGGACGCTCTCTACTTTGAAGATAGATAAAGTAGCTGTGTGTTAGTGGGTGTCCTGACTCTCCTGCTCGCCCCCTCCCCCCTCAAGAACCTCTCCACACCAGGGAGAAGGCCTCACATTACTGTGTGGAGTTACAGACAGAAGAACAGGAAGTGAGGATTTCTCAGAAGAAATAAGGACATTTAAAAGCAAAATGGAAGGATGAGGTAAGTGAAGGAGGACTGCACTAAGGGAAAGGAAGCTATTTAGGATTTTTTTTTTACCTTTACAACCCCTTTAATAGTTTTTAACAGCAGATTTTACAAAGCCTTCTGTGAATGGACAGCAGAAGGTGGGGGGGGGGGCAGAGATGCTGTGTGTGAGAACACAAGGGGGGTTATTTACAAAAAGGAAAATCCACTTTGCACTACAAGTGAAAAGTGCACTTGGAAGTGCAGTCGCTGTAAATCTGAGGGGAAGATCTGAAATGAGAGGGAAGCTCTGCTGATTTTATCATCCAATAATGTGCAAATTAAAATGCTGTTTTTTTCTTTTCCTTGCATGTCCCCCTCAGACCTACAGAGACTGCACTTCCCTCACATCTACAGAGACTGCACTTCCCTCAGACCTACAGAGACTGCACTTCCCTCAGATCTACAGAGACTGCACTTCCCTCAGACCTACAGAGACTGCACTCCCCTCAGACCTACAGAGACTGCACTCCCCTCAGACCTACAGAGACTGCACTCCCCTCAGACCTACAGAGACTGCACTCCCCTCAGACCTACAGAGACTGCGCTTCCCTCAGACCTACAGAGACTGCGCTTCCCTCAGACCTACAGAGACTGCGCTTCCCTCAGACCTACAGAGACTGCACTTCCCTCAGACCTACAGAGACTGCACTTCCCTCAGACCTACAGAGACTGCACTTCCCTCAGATCTACAGAGACTGCACTTCCCTCAGACCTACAGAGACTGCACTTCCCTCAGATCTACAGAGACTGCACTTCCCTCAGACCTACAGAGACCGCACTCCCCTCAGATCTACAGAGACTGCACTTCCCTCAGATCTACAGAGACTGCGCTTCCCTCAGATCTACAGAGACTGCACTTCCAAGTAGTTTGCACTTGTAGTGCAAAGTGGATTTTCCTTTCGTAAATAACCCCCCAAGCCTTTCCTGTCGGCTATTTCTCTGCTCTCGGTGCTCAAGAATCGGAAGTTTACATTGGACAACCAGGAAGAAATATTGTTCAACACAGGAAGGGACCAGGACACCTAATTTCTGGCAGGATCAGCTCGTATTTTCTGCATTTGCTGTAAAGGTTATTAGCTTGGGGGGGGGGGGGGGGAGAAAACAAATGCAGCCACCATAGCTAAGGAAAGTAAGCTGCAACATTTTACATTTCTGTGCGTTGGGTTTAGTTATCCTTTAAAGCAGGGGGGTGTCCAAACTTTATAAACAAAGGGCCAGTTTACGGTCCTTCAGACTTTAGGGGGGGGGGGGCAGACTAGGGCCGCTGGGAGTAGAGAATGTCCAGTGGGGGTAAATAATACCATATCTTTGGTGTCAGTGGGAGGACTAGTGCCCCATTGTTGGTGTCAATGAAAGAATTGATGGTGTCAGTTGGAGGGGTAGTGCCCCATTGTTGTCAGCAACAAGAATTATGCCCCATTGGAGTTGGATGGAATAGTGGCCTATGGGCCGCCATTAAGGCACGCAAAGGGCCACATTCAGCCCCAGGGCCGCAGTTTGGAGACCCCCTGCTTTAAAAAGGAAGAGATTATCAATTCTTCAGATATCACAGAACGGGAAATTATTCTCTGGAAGTCAGTAATTCTACACTGTACATCCTGCAGCCCCGGATCCCGGGGGGGGGGTCCCCCAAAACACTCACATCCCACGCCTGCCGCACTTGTGTCCTCTTCCTATTGGTGGTTTTCTTCACACCGGGGCGACCGTACCGCACAGACATCTGTCAGGAGGAGAAATGATCGGCATTATTCCAGCACAAAGCGACTTCTGATCCCTCCACCTGACACCCCACACTTACCAGCCCCCCCAATACACGCTCGGGACACCCCCAATACATCCCAATCACACCCCAAGATCTACAAACTCCACCCCCCACACCCATCACTGACATCCTCAGAACCCCCGACACTCACCAGTGACACGGGATAGAAGAAGATCCTGGACTGCCGCACTCCTTAAAACGATGTCTTTATTGTACAAATGAAATCCAACAAACAACCAAAGCGATGCAGGAAAAAGAACAAAGAAAAAGGTGCCGACATGTTTCACATCATGTGGTGCTTACTCTTAGCTACAAGAATCGCACAATGGGAAACATGTCGGCCACCTTTTTCCTGTTCACTTCATTTTCACTGCATCACTTTGGTTGTTTTTTGGATTTCATTTGTAGAACTAGAAAATGCATTTCCTGCAGAAAATACGTGGGAAAGCTGAATAGCTGAATTGCTAAAGCTAACTGGATGAATAGCTTAAATACGTAAGAAAACGTCGAAGTGAGAATCAGCATTCCCACCAATTAGCATCTTTTTAAAAGTAATTACCTTTTGCAGGAGCTGCACCATAAAATTGCCCCATAAAATGTCTACCATCAAAACTGCCCCCATCAAAATTTCTCCCATCACATTATCACCAAACTACCATCAAACATTGCCCCATCAAACATTGCCCCCATCAAATACTGGCCCAACAAAAACAGCACCATTAAAATTGCCCCCATCCTATTGCCTCATCAAAAACTGCCCCATCAAAACCCCCATCCTATTGCCCCCCATTAAAAACGGCCCCATCCTATTGCCCCCATCAAAAACTGCCCCCATCAAAAACCCCATCCTATTACCTTATCAAAAACGTCCCCATCCTATTGCCCCCATAAAAACTGCCCCATCCTATTGGGCCAATCAAAAAGTGCCCCATCCTATTGGGCCAATCAAAAAGTGCCCCATCCTATTGGCCCAATCAAAAAGTGCCCCATCCTATTGGCCCCATCAAAAAGTGCCCCATCCTATTGGCCCCATCAAAAAGTGCCCCATCCTATTGGCCCCATCAAAAAGTGCCCCATCCTATTGGCCCCATCAAAAAGTGCCCCATCCTATTGGCCCCATCAAAAAGTGCCCCATCCTATTGGCCCCATCAAAAAGTGCCCCATCCTATTGGCCCCATCAAAAAGTGCCCCATCCTATTGGGCCCATCAAAAAGTGCCCCATCCTATTGGCCCCATCAAAAAGTGCCCCATCCTATTGGCCCCATCAAAAAGTGCCCCATCCTATTGGCCCCATCAAAAAGTGCCCCATCCTATTGGCCCCATCAAAAAGTGCCCCATGAAAAAGTGCCCCATTCTATTGCCTCCCCATTAAAAACTGCCCCATCAAAAACTGTCACATGCTCTCATTGACTTCAATGTTAAAAAAAAAAGTGCTAAAAAAAAGCTTAATATTTAAAAAAAAAGTATAAATAGTAGGGAAAAAAAGTTGAAGAAGTCCCATCATTAGCTGAAAGCTGAACATTTTAAAAGTTGAATGGTTTTAATAGCTGAAAGTATGCAGAAGTTACGCAGAGCCAAAAAATGTACGTAATAAAATTTTAGTCAAAATTAAAGATAAATAAAAAAACGAATAACAATTGTGGGACTGCTGAAGCATTCCCACTAAATATAAAACGGTTTTGTATTTTTTTTCTTTTTTTTTTTTAAATCGGTCTTTAACAAAAAATAAAAACCGCAGACGTGATCAAATTTCACCAAAAGAAAGTTCTATTTGTGGAAAAAAAAATGATAAAAATGTCATTTGGGTACAGCGTTGTATGACCGCGCAATTGTCATTCAAAGAGTGAGAAAGCTGAAAATTGGTCTGAACAGGAGGGGGGGGGGGGGGGGGGGGGGGTTTAAGTGCCCGGTAAGCAAGTGGTTAAGAAAAATCGTCTTCTATTTTTGAGTCATCAAGAGATTTAAAAAAACAACAACTCATGATAACTCGGCAAAAAAAAAAAAACGGACAATTTATTTTTAAAGGAAAAAGCCTGACAGGTTCTAATAATCCCTCTCCACTCCATCCAACACTAAAAATAAACAGGATTTTCTTTATTTATAATGTATCAAATGGGGGGGAACTATTGGTTTGGCAGTTAAAGGGTTAAAAATAAAAAATAAAATAGATATGATTTTGTAGTGAAAGGGTTAAAAATAGAGAAATAATTGGGGTGTAATAACAAGAAAATAAAAAGAAATGAAAAGATGTTATCATAAGAATAGAGATCTTTATTTCAGCCATGGGACTGAAAGGGTTAAATCTCATTCACAATAACATCTTAAAGGAGCCGTACCCCTATTAGATCCGTATACTGATCCTACAAGCTGAATTCACAAAGTTCAAAAATAAGGACGTGGCTCCTTTAAGAAAAATTGGCAGTTATTTTTTTTGCCGAGTCAACATGAGATTTAAAAAAAAAAAAAAAAAAAAAAAGGTCATTGTGATGTCACAGCAAAAAGGTCTTTGTGATGTCACAGCATGAGCCTGACCTGAGCCAATATAAGGCGGTGCGGAGGGAAGACAGCAGTCGTTGAGTGTTCACTGACCAGTGAAGACGTGTTTCTAATCTCTCCTGAGATTTTTCTTGCGATTTGATTAGATTTCATTGCGATTTCTATTCTTGTGCATTTAAAGAGTGTTTCTTTATTTCTTAATAATGAGACAATTTAAATGTAAAAAGCTTTTTTCTCTGAAAAACACCAAAGAGAAAGCCAGCAAAGGAAGGGCAGCTATGGAAGGAGGTATCAGTGACCAGCCTGCAGATACCCCCAAAAAGCCCTCCAAAATGAAGAAGACCCGGGCGTTTGTACGCGGATGTTTCAGAGCTGTTGTTGGATGTTTCGGGTCCGGCTGTAAAGCCAATGGACATCACCGGGATACAGACACCGAGATTGGTAAGTACTATGTTTAGTGATCGATACAAAATGTACTCTGGATAAGTCACCTCCACTCATCGATCGAAGGCTCCTTCACCCCAAAATGACTCCTTTTCATAGAATTTTAGAACAGAAGGAGATATTAAAGTGATTGTTAAGCCTCTATGTGATCTTTATATCCTCCCCTCTGTCAGATACAAAGCTGCATCCTAGTGCCTGTGTGTTATTTAAAAAAGAACCGGTTTCTAGTGGAAGGAAACCCATAGAATTAACAGTTTCAAAAAACATTTCTATTCCCGGCATGCTGGGAATGCCAACTGTCACATTTATTGTGCACTCAAACTGTCATACCGGATCACATGTGTGGCATTATGGCAGTTGAAGATTAAACCGAGGTCAAGATGGATACATTGCAATATAAGTAGAAATGTTTTTTTGTCTATAGAGCACAGGCACTAGGATGCAGCTTTTTATGTGACAGAGAGGATGAACAGATCAGGGATAGTGAGAGATGACATGCAAAGAGGGGGAGGGGGAGGAGACACAGGGAGAGCTGCAGATAGTAGCGTATGATGGAGACATGTACAGGGAGGGTGAGGGGGGGGAGGAGACATAGGGAGAGCTGCAGATAGTAGCGTATGATGGAGACATGTACAGGGAGGGTGAGGGGGGGGGGGGGGGGGGGGGGGGGAGACACAGGGAGAGCTGCAGCTAGTAGCGTATGATGGAGACACGTACAGGGAGGGTGAGGGGGGGTTTAATAATAAGAAACAGAAGCCCTGCAGATTACTCCCCCACGCATTGAAATTAAGAATCAGTTCCCTTTCTTAAACCATTAATTTTAGTGGGTCGGCATAACTGCCAGGCAACTAGAATTTTTATAGGAAGGCCACCATTAGTGATCCCTGTGTCCCGGTCATGTTGGGTTTATTTATTGTCCCTGGCATTGGAATTTTGAACTTTTCTCTGTATAATTTGATGTTGTATAAAAATATATATAATGTAGGTGAAAGTGCTAAACCTGATTCTTCTTTCTTTATTGCAGATGTACGCAGTATTTACTGCAGAGACAGCTCACAAGGCAGGACTGCCCCAGTGAGCGAGACAGAATATGAACGCTACATTGAGGCTTCACCAGCATGTGACGTTCACACCGAGGCTACGGCAGCATGTGACGTTCACACCAAGGCTACGGCAGAATGTGACGTTCACACCAAGGCTACGGCAGAATGTGACGTTCACACCGAGGCTACGGCAGAATGTGACGTTCACACCGAGGCTACGGCAGAATGTGACGTTCACACCGAGGCTACGGAAGAATGTGACGTTCACACCGAGGCTACGGAAGAATGTGACGTTCACACCGAGGCTACGGCAGAATGTGACGTTCACACCGAGGCTACGGCAGAATGTGACGTTCACAACGAGGCTACGGCAGAATGTGACGTTCACAACGAGGCTACGGCAGAATGTGACGTTCACAACGAGGCTACGGCAGAATGTGACGTTCACAACGAGGCTACGGCAGAATGTGACGTTCACACCGAGGCTACGGCAGAATGTGACGTTCACACCGAGACTACGGCAGAATGTGACGTTCACAACGAGACTACGGCAGAATGTGACGTTCACAACGAGACTACGGCAGAATGTGACGTTCACACCGAGGCTACGGCAGAATGTGACGTTCACACCGAGGCTACGGCAGAATGTGACGTTCACAACGAGACTACGGCAGAATGTGACGTTCACAACGAGACTACGGCAGAATGTGACGTTCACAACGAGACTACGGCAGAATGTGACGTTCACAACGAGACTACGGCAGAATGTGACGTTCACAACGAGACTACGGCAGAATGTGACGTTCACAACGAGACTACGGCAGAATGTGACGTTCACAAAGAGACTACGGGAAAATGTGACGTTCACAACGAGACTACGGCAGAATGTGACGTTCACAACGAGACTACGGCAGAATGTGACGTTCACAACGAGACTACGGCAGAATGCGACGTTCACAACGAGACTACGGCAGAATGCGACGTTCACAATGAGACCCCTCAAGAATGTGATAATCGCATAAAGAATTCATCAGCATGTGACGTTTACACAGAGACTCCCCCAGCATGTGACGAAGATGGGGGCAAGGTTACCAGAAAGGATAGACACATACTAGTGGTAGGGGATTCAGTTATTGGAAGAATACAGAGGGCAATCTGTCACAAAGACCATTATCGCCAAACAGTATGTTCTTTCCCGGGCGCTCGGGTTCGGAACATTGCAGATTGCATGGACAAATTATTGGATGGTGCTGGAGAGGACCCAGCTGTCATGGTATATATCGGTACCAATGACAAAGTTAGAGAAAGATGGAGCGCCCTACAAAATGATTTCAGGGACTTGGGGGCCATATTGAAGAGAAGGTCCCCCAATGCAATATTTTCTGAAATACTGCCTGTACCTCGAGCCACACCACAGAGACAGCAAGAGCTTATGGTACTTAACAAGTGGCTGAGGAACTGGTGCAGGGAGGAGGGGTTTGGCTTCATGGCCAACTGGGCTGACTTTTCAGGCCGTAACCATCTTTATAGTAGTGAAGGATTGCACTTAAATGGGAGGGGTGCAGCTTTCTTGGGAATGAAGATGGCCAAAATGTTGGAAGAAAAGTTAAACTAGGTGATGAGAAGAGGACGATTTGTTAGTGAATATGAGGGAGAGGATCTTCATTTCAAGCCATCATGAGAGGAATCCACTACGTCATCAATCTCTTAAAAGATTCTCATAAGCAGTTTCTGAATCACCAACTATCAATTTATTTGGACAAACAAGACAATTGGCTGTTCCTAGAAGAAGACTCAACAAAAAGTTTTAGGGACCCTCCCAGGGACCAGGTACGGCTGTACCAACACAGGTCCCTACACTGGTGGCGGCTGCCACTCCAGTAACCAGAGGGTCTTCCCATCAACCCTCTATTTACCTTTCTGCAGAAGCTTTAAAGGTTCGACAATACATTGCCCGACAATACATTGCCCGACAATACATTGCCCAAACAATCACCTGTAAAAAAAAAAAAAGTGTCTGAGATGTTGGTGGTAAACAGCCTGCTAGGCCCAAGGGGAACCGAACCAAGCCCTACAAAAACTGCCTCATATCCAAAAGTTGCCAAGAGTGTAAATGTAGACATTACGCTTTAAGGTTAATCAAAAATATAACATTCTAAAGGGAAAGGTAGAACAAAGGGGGAGTATGGAAGAGGGAGAGAGGGAGGAAAGGGGGGAGAAGGGAAGGTTGGAGGAAGAAGGGAGTGAGGGTTGGGGGGAACCCCCACACCCCTTCCTTACCCGGAACCTTCCATCCCCCCTACTTTCCTCCCTCTCTGCCTCTTACATACTCCTCCTCCCCTTGTTCTACCTTTCCCTTTAGAATGTGATATTTTTAATTAACCTTAAAGCATAATGTCTACATTTACACTCTTGGCAACTTTTGGATATGAGGCAGCTTTTGGAGGACTTGGTTTGGTTCCCCGGGCCTAGCAGGCTGTTTACCACCAACATCTCAAGCACGTTTTTACAGGTGATATGTTTGATCTATGTATTGTCAATCGACATAAAGTAATTGATTATGTTGTGAAGTTTGTAGGCCTTTTTTGTAGGTTTTTAAGGCGAGTGTTGAACCGGCTATAAGAGGAGGTTGAAGGCCGGTATGTTTTTGAGGTGTGTGTTGGACCGGCTATAAGGAAAGGTTGGAGGCCGGTATGTTTTTGAGGTGTGTGTTGGACCGGCTATAAAGGAAAGGTTGGAGGCCGGTATGTTTTTGAGGTGTGTGTTGGACTGGCTATAAGGGAAGGTTGGACGCCGGTATGTTTGTTTTTGAGGTGTGTGTTGGACCGGCTATAAGAGGAGGTTGAAGGCCGGTATGTTTTTTAGGCATGTGTTGGACCGGCTATAAGAGGAGGTTGAAGGCCGGTATGTTTTTGAGGTGTGTTGGACCGGCTATAAGGAGGTGGTTGGAGGCCGGTATGTTTTTGAGGTGTGTGTTGGACCGGCTATAAGGAAAGGTTGGAGGCCGGTATGTTTTTGAGGTGTGTGTTGGACTGGCTATAAGGGAAGGTTGGACGCCGGTATGTTTGTTTTTGAGGTGTGTGTTGGACCGGCTATAAGAGGAGGTTGAAGGCCGGTATGTTTTTTAGGCGTGTGTTGGACCGGCTATAAGTGGAGGTTGGAACTCTTTTTGTCTTCAGAGATCAGAGAAGTCTTTCCAGCTTTCTTTAGGCTTTCTCTGCTGGAGAAATGAGAACTCTTCCCGCCAGTGAGGTCCTTCATGGGAAGTCCAAGGCCTCACTCACACGGGGTGTATGAATCTGTACCCTGTGTGGGGGCTGCATTAACCCCAAAAAGGACATCCATGTGGGTGCAGTTGTGCGGACGCACCCTAGGTGCGTTCGGGGGCCGTGCACCGGCACCCACACAGATGTCACATTGGGTACAGTCACTGCACCCCAGTTGACAGCAATGGGACTGCCTACACGGCATGCTGGGAACACCTGTGCATCCCCATTCCGGTAAACACGGTCCTCCCATGGGGTACGGATTCATACCCCCCGTGTGAATGAGGCCTAAGGGTGAATGGAATATTTAGCTCCATTGTGTTTCTAATTTGGGGACCACTGTACCCCTCTTTGTTATTTCGGTGTGTTTTATTATAGGAGTGTTATAGATTGTAGTTTAGGATAAGTTTGGATTTCTTCTGAAGGCCCTTTGAGTGGACATAAGTGATTTACCCCGCTCAGCAGGGGCAGGCCTTAGCTAACAGAGGCTTATGGGTTAGCCTTGCAGCACTGGGGACATTCTACTTTTGCGTTGGTGGTGCAGTGGCGAGCATAGCTGCCTTCCAAGCAGCTGACCCGGGTTCGATTCCCGGCCAATGCCATCTCCAATACTTGGAGTCCTCAGAGAGAAAAGCGCTATACAAGGTATATACAGGGAGTGCAGAATTATTAGGCAAATGAGTATTTTGACCACATCATCCTCTTTATGCATGTTGTCTTACTCCAAGCTGTATAGGCTCGAAAGCCTACTATAAATTAAGCATATTAGGTGATGGGCATCTCTGTAATGAGAAGGGGTGTGGTCTAATGACATCAACACCCTATATCAGGTGTGCATAATTATTAGGCAACTTCCTTTCCTTTGGCAAAATGGGTCAAAAGAAGGACTTGACAGGCTCAGAAAAGTCAAAAATAGTGAGATATCTTGCAGAGGGATGCAGCACTCTTAAAATTGCAAAGCTTCTGAAGCGTGATCATCGAACAATCAAGCGTTTCATTCAAAATAGTCAACAGGGTCGCAAGAAGCGTGTGGAAAAACGGCGCAAAATAACTGCCCATGAACTGAGAAAAGTCAAGCTTGCAGCTGCCAAGATGCCACTTGCCACCAGTTTGGCCATATTTCAGAGCTGCAACATCACTGGGGTGCCCAAAAGCACAAGGTGTGCAATACCCAGAGACATGGCCAAGGTAAGAAAGGCTGAAAGACGACCACCACTGAACAAGACACACAAGCTGAAACGTCAAGACTGGGCCAAGAAATATCTCAAGACTGATTTTTCGAAGGTTTTATGGACTGATGAAATGAGAGTGAGTCTTGATGGGCCAGATGGATGGGCCCGTGGCTGGATTGGTAAAGGGCAGAGAGCTCCAGTCCGACTCAGACGCCAGCAAGGTGGAGGTGGAGTACTGGTTTGGGCTGGTATCATCAAAGATGAGCTTGTGGGGCCTTTTCGGGTTGAGGATGGAGTCAAGCTCAACTCCCAGTCCTACTGCCAGTTTCTGGAAGACACCTTCTTCAAGCAGTGGTACAGGAAGAAGTCTGCATCCTTCAAGAAAAACATGATTTTCATGCAGGACAATGCTCCATCACACGCGTCCAAGTACTCCACAGCGTGGCTGGCAAGAAAGGATATAAAAGAAGAAAAACTAATGACATGGCCTCCTTGTTCACCTGATCTGAACCCCATTGAGAACCTGTGGTCCATCATCAAATGTGAGATTTACAAGGAGGGAAAACAGTACACCTCTCTGAACAGTGTCTGGGAGGCTGTGGTTGCTGCTGCACGCAATGTTGATGGTGAACAGATCAAAACATGACAGAATCCATGGATGGCAGGCTTTTGAGTGTCCTTGCAAAGAAAGGTGGCTATATTGGTCACTGATTTGTTTTTGTTTTGTTTTTGAATGTCAGAAATGTATATTTGTGAATGTTGAGATGTTATATTGGTTTCACTGGTAAAAATAAATAATTGAAATGGGTATATATATATTTTTTGTTAAGTTGCCTAATAATTATGCACAGTAATAGT